>NW_028258316.1:5865689-6017931 GCF_053883595.1 Heterocephalus glaber | reverse complement strand
GGCAGGGGCACCATGGGCGAGCGCACGAGCTCCGGCTTCTTCCTGTGCAGAGTGGGGCGGAGTGCCAGGCTGGGGAGGGCTGGGCTGGGCCAGGCTCCCAGTGGGAGGCCGCAGGGTCAGGGTTCACTCTCCAACCACGGCCTCGGCCTGCTCCCCTTCCTGAGACTGCCGCCTAGGCCTAGGGGAGGAGTGAGGCCACCCCCAGGCCACCGTCCCAGGAGCTGGGGATAAGGGAGTCAGCACACTCACGTGTACTCCATGACGTGGTCCACCAGGGCGATGATGGGGGGCCCCTCGGCTGCCGCATGCTCATAGACGAGTCCACAGGAGCCGTCCTCGGCCACGATGAACTGCGGGGAGGGACAGGGGCCTGTCAGGCGAACTGGGGGCCTCAGGGGAAGGGCCTGTCTGAAGCCATCTCAGGGGTGACACTGACTTTCCACTGTTAGTGACAGCTGCCATCTGTCAGGCAGCCTGCCCTCCCTCGGCCCTTCCTGAACTCCATACCCCAGCAAGTCCTCAAGGACCCGCAATGTGGCGTTTTTCCAGTCACCCCATGTTCCGGGCACAGTGAGACGGTCAGGTCTGACCTCTGACCTTCTCTGATGTGCTCGGATAATGACAGGTAATTACGGCGCACCCTGCTTTACAAGCAGGAGGCTGGGACAGCAGCCTGGAGCAGCAGGGAGGAAGTCCTGCTTCGGAGGCGGAGGCGCAGCGATCAGGCCAGGCCTCACCTGCAGCGTCTTGTCGAACCAGCGGTTGCCACTGTTGAGCAAGCCGCCGCCCCCATGCAGCATCTGGCCAGCCACGTGGTTTCGGTAGACGTCTTCCGAGACCCTGGGCACTGGCTTGTCCAGGCACACAGTGAAGATGCTCTTCTGGATGGAGCGCACCGAGTCCCGGTTCACCTTGTCTGCGGGCAGCAGGGGTGGGATGAGACTCACCGGCTAGGGTGGGGGTTCCCAGTCTGGGCCCCCTAGGCATCCATTGCCTGCCTCCCACACCCCAGGCCTGCTGCAGACGCTGCGGCTTGGAAGCCCCGGGTGACGGGGGATCCAGCATGTGAGGCCTGTGGCCGCCAGCACAGCATGCAGCGCGGCTTCACTGACCCCCAGCCCAGCCCACACCTTTGATGAGAGTGTTGTAGGCCTTGGCCCAGGTGTTGCGGTGGTTGGAGGTCAGGATGCCCACCGGCTCCTTATTGGTTTGCAGGGACGAGTTCCAGATCTTCTCCAGCTGCACAAAGATCTGGTCTGAGGTGAAGGGCGTCCCGTCACTGTGGTACACGTCCAGCTCGAAGAACTGAGTGAGGCAAGGTGGGAGGGGAGGGGAGGTCACCGGGGCCAGTGCAGGTCGGATGTTGGGGAAGCAGCTGAGCAGGGCTCTAGGCCCAGGCGGTGCCGCCCACCTGGTAGTTGTGCACCACAGTGACATGCATGGGCGGTTTCTTGGCCTCTAGGAAGCTGACAACGGAGTCCTGCTTGGGGCCTGGCACACGGCAGGAGGACAGGATCTGGTAGTACTGGTTCATGCACAGCGGCCTCCCCGCCAGCTGCTCCACAGGCAGGGTCTCGCTGTGGGGCACAGGACAGTGAGGCCAAGGGGCACAGAAAGGGGGCAGGCAGGGTGGGCGAGTGGGGCTCACACACCAGGGCCTGACCCCAGCACCTCTCCTCCCTGTTAATGTGAGCAGGGGCCATCGGGACCAAGGGGTCAGGAGGCCTGTGATCCCCTGGCGGGCCCTGTTTATGAGTCACCCAGAAACTCCCACTCTGGGCTTCAGTTTGCTATGGGGAACATAAGGCAGCAAGTCAACTTCTAGGGTCTCTTTTTCTTTTCTTGTTTTGAGACCGGGTCTTGGTATGCAGTTCAGGCTATCCTTGAACTCATTATGTACCCCAAGCTGGCCTCAAACTCCAGTGAGCCTCCTGCCTCAGCCTCCTGAGTGCTGGGATTGCAGGTGTGCGCCCGCATGCCTGGGTTGGGGTCATCCTTGATTGGGACGGGACAAGGCCAGCAGCAACAGCAGAGAACCTTAAGTGTCCCAGTCACCAGTAGGCGCTATTCCCAACCCTCATGGAAGCTGGACCGACAGGAACAGGAGAGGGCTGACCTCGGCCTGGCCAGGGGCAAGGGTGGCTGAGGGTGGGGTGCTCACTTGTCGATCATGCTCTTGAAATCCAAAACGCCCTCGATGAGTTTGGCAGCAAACCTGAGGGATCGGTTAGAGATATGAAGCTGTGTGGACACCCAGGGGCCCCTGGGCCAGGGACGCGGGCTGGGGGCAGGGGTGGCCACAGAAGAACCTATGGGTTCCAGCCTCACCTTCCCTGCCCTCGAGGAGCCCAGGTGCAAGCTGCCTGGGGTCTCCAGGGCATAGGAAGGGGCAGGCAGTGAAACGGGTGTCTCTTCTGCTCAGACCCTTCCTTTTCCCTCTCCTCTTCCTCTCTCCCTCCTTCCCTTTCTCCTTCTCTCTCCCTTCCTTCCTTCCTTTTCTCCTTCTTTCCTTCTTTTGTAGTGCTACAGATTTGTAGTGCATATGCTAAGCAAGTGCTCCACCACTGAGCTACACTCCCAGCCCAGGATTTAACCCAGGGCCTTCACACTGAGCTACCTCCCAGCCCTTCTTTTTTGTTTTCAAACAGGGTCTCCCTAATTGCTAAGTTGCCTGGGCTGTCCTTGAACTTGTGATCCTACCGTCTCATGTCTCAGCCTCCCAGAGTGCTGGGATTACAGGTGTGCACCACCATGGCTAAAAGTCTGAGATGAAGTCTTGCTAAATTGGCCAGGCTGGCCTCAGACTTGTCATCCTCTTGCCTCAGTCTCCTGAGTAGCTGGGACTGCAGGTGTGATCCAGGGGGACCATCTGGGTTTCTGAAGAGGGATTTCCTGGCCCAGACCAGCCACTAACAATTCCCTAACACAGGCACCACTGACTGTACTTCTGGGACTGAGCCCTGGCCCTTCTCGGGGTGTCCTGGCCCCTTTATTATTTCTTGCAGTGCTGGGATGGAACCCAGGGCCTTGGACATGCTAGTTAGGTAAGTGCTCTCCTGCTGAGCACCGCCCCCCCCCCTTTTCCTTCTTTGTCTTTTACTTGCCCTGTCCCTTTAAGAGCAGCAGGTGGCTGCACAGTGGTGAGAGCGGTGGCCTTGTGCAGGGATCCCTGCTGCTGGTATTTTTATCTCTGGTACTACTGGACAGGGGCCAGGGCAGGTGACGTGGCTGATGTAGAAAAGGGGACTGTGTATAAAGGTCACCTCTGTGCCCAACTGAAGACAGTGGGAAGGAGAGGACACTTACGACACTCTGCTAAGGGAGGCTCTGCCTCCTGTCCTGAAGGGTGACCCTGGGGAGGTCCCTTCATGCCCAGCCTCAGTTTCCCCATCTGTAAAAGGGGATGGTCCTCCTGAAGGTGTTTATAGGGATAAAAGGACAGCAGCGCTGGGTGGGAATGGGTTTGTGGCTCTGGAAACACCCAGAGCCCCAGCCCCAGCCCCAGCCCCTCCCGGCCCCTCCCAACCTTGGCCACTCACCGGAGCTGGCCCTGCAGATCCACAAAGTCCTGCTTGGGCAGAACCACACCCGGGCTGGAGCAGATGACCACGGGCTGGCGGTACTGGAGGTAGGCTGTCTTGAGCCACCACTCGGACAGCTGGGGAAGGCGCAGACCACGTCAGGGGTGCCAGGACCTGCAGCCCCTTCCTTCCCGGCCCAGGGACCTGGGTGGCCCTGCTCTGCAGCACTGAGTGTCCGAATGACCACCGAGACCCAGCGCACCCTGCCCTGCCCCGCACCCCACAGTCTCCCTGCAGAAAGGCTGGAAGGAAACCTGAGGCGGGGCACAGGAGGGGCCACCAGTTTTCTTTTCTTTCTAGTGGCACTGGGGTGAGAGCCCAGGGCCACAGGCATGCCAAGCACACACTCACTGAGCTACACCCTGCCCCCAGTCTGCTTTATCTTGCAAGTTCTCAGTCAATGGTCACAACACATTAGTGAAAAAAGATGCATCCCAAGGCCAAGGATTTAGCTCAGTGGTTCCGCCACCTGCCTCTCAAGCGCAAGGTCCCGAGTTCGATCCCCGGTACCACAAAAAACCCAAAACAAAACAAAACAAAACAAAACAAAAAAATGCATCCCTGACAAACAGAAAGAATAGAAGGGAAAGTCAGATGAAAACCAAGTCCAGCCAGTGAGTTCTTGACTTTCTCAGGCTGGGAACCGTCCAAGGAGACAAGGGCCTTCTGCCGGGCAGCCCAAGAGACTCACTCAGTGGCCTCAGTTTTGCCAGTGACAGGCTGGGAAGGGGACACCCACCCTAACCCCTTGGTCAGGGCAATCTTGAGGGGCTCACAGCAGGGACAAGTGATTGTGCTGGTGACAATGTACGGATAACATGTCCTGAGGGCCTGTCCGGGGCCAGCCATGGACACTGTGCTGCAGGCTGTCCCGGGGCCGCACACCCACATAACTCAGCCCTGGCCTTCCTGCTGTCCACACCCCACACGCACAGCCTCGCTCCCCTGCCCTGCTGCACTCCTCACCCCACAGACTCCTCGTGGGGAACTGCTGGTCCCTGGCACCAAGCCACTCCCCAGGCCTCAGCAAGAGGCAGGGGAGGTGACCTGCTCCAGGTAGGACACCTCTCCCCTCTGGCTCACAGCCTGGGGATGGGCCCTGGGTCAGCCAGGCTCCCTGTGTGGCATGGGGCCTCCGCAGGAGCTGCTGCAGGGCTCTGGTCCCCTCTCTGGGCCTCAGTTTCCTCAATAGCAGGGAGAGGCAGACAGGACAATCAGAGCCTCTGGCTGTACCTGGGACACAGGAGAGCCTGCAGGCAAGGCGTCTCCCAGAGAGACTTCTCGGTGGTCAGGAGCACCCCGACTGGGGAGCAGGTGGGCTGACCCCTGCCTTGTGAACTCTGGTTTGAGAGTCCCTGGCTGAACCACCTGAAAAACCCCAGCCCCAGCCCTTCAGGGCCAGCATCCTCACTCTCAACCCGAAGGCCCTGCCCTGCTGAGCCCACCTGCTTCCCACCTCCCATGGGGTTCCACCTGCCTGCCCCATGGCCCCTCCTACTTCCTAGTGCAGTCAGCCTCCCCACAGATCCAACCAGGCCAGGACAGGGAATGTTTGAGTGGAAGAAATACCCAAGTGCATCTATGTAAACGTTTGCGACTGTTTTTGCTTGTCACTGTCCCGACACAGGGTAGTGACCACACAGCGCTAACACAGGTATCACAAGTCACTTGGAGGGGACTGAAAGTATGTAGAAGGTGGGCACAAACACTAAGCCACTTTGGACAAAGGACTTGAGGGCTGGAGATTGTGGTCTCTGCCGGGGCCCCAGGACCAGTCCTCTGTGGACACCAAGTGCTCCTCGGGCAGAACTCTGCCCAGTTCTCCCACATCGGCATCTCCTCAGCCACCACCGATGTGGCAGCCCCTCTCCCACAGCCCTGGGCGTGGCTCGCGGACAGCTGTCTGGCCACTGCCTTGCAGACAATCCTGGGCCTCTGACCTCCCCTCCCCTGGCCCAGGGCACCTGTAGCTCCCTGGGGCGCAGGCACCCGCCCTGGCTCCCACTCTTTCCTCCAAGCAGCATCTCTGTTCTCGGTGTGGAAGTAAAAGCCAAGGGCAGGAAGTGCACTGAATACCAAATACACCAACAGACAAAGCCAGCACCAGAGGAACACAGCAGCACACAGCCCAGTGCCAGCCCGTGCTCCGTCCCCTCCGCTGTCACCCTCCCTTCCAGCCTGGTCGCACACGCCAGGCTGTTGCCCCTTTGCCCCTCGTCCAGATCTACCACCCTCCTCCCACCCTCCCTGCCCACTCAACAGAAAGATGCTGTCAGCTGCCCGCCCACGGGCTCCCCCCTCTCCCCTGCACAGGACTTCCCTTCCTGAAAGGGCCTCACACAGACCTGCACTCTGCCCCCATGTGACTTCCAGCTCCCAGAGACTGCCCCCATCCCTGGCCACCCTGTGGCCACTGAGTGCCAAGCACAGGGTGAGCAACCAGGAGCCTCCACAGAGCAGACCAGGGCATGTGCCAGGGTGGCTGTCGTGAGAGATTCCAGGGGTGCAGCCAGCAGCAGCCATGCTGAGTGGTGCCAGGGAGCCCTCCGCACTCACCCAGTTCTCCGACTTCTTGGCCCTGCGCTCCAGCCCCTTCTGCAGCCGCTCCCCGACGCCCCCCGGGTTCCGGAACTCGTCCACCAGCTTCTTGGTGGTGGCCCACTCCTCCTCGCTCACAATGGGCTGCAGTGCCTTGAGGTAATGGTCCAGAGACTGCTGGAGCGGGGGCACAGGCAGCCGAGGGAGTGCATCCTGGTGCGCCTTGAGCCTGCCAGGCAGCTTCATCAAGGAGGAGGATTTGAGGAAGCCCAGCGGCTTCACCTAGGGGAACAGGGCACCTTGTCTGTTCCCTCCACAGCTCTGTGCTCTCCAAGCCAAAGTCCTGGGTACTTATTGCCTGCCCCTGGGGGCGAGGTGGCCTCATGGGTGGCACTTACCCAGGCTTCCCAGCCCCCCAGGGCTGTGATGCCCCCGCCTCCCGAGAGGGTTGGACGTGCAGGCAGGCACGGGGAGGGTGGGGTGTGGCCCAGGGGACCCCAGTCAGGGTACATGTCACTGTTAGGGTGGTAGAAGTGTGGGGGAGCTCCCTACTGTCTGGAAGCACAGACACCAGCCTTCTTTGCCTGGGAAGACAGGTCACCTAGATCGGTGACGGCTCCCTCTCCTCTCCCTCCCCACCTCCTTTTCTTTCATCCCTTCTAGATTGAGAAACAGGATCAAAGAGAAGCACAGAGACCCGGACAGCAAGGCCTCAGGCTTTCCTCCTGTCTGCGGGGCGGGGGCCAGGGTGCGGGGCAGTGAGAGAAAGCTGAGTGGCCTGGCATGGAGTGTGAGCAGTGGCAGAGACAGAGGCAGAGACGGCGTCCAGGAGATTCTGGAGGCAGCAGAGAGAGAGACAGGAGGGACCCCAGCTGCTGGCAGGAAGCGGGCAAGTCTGTCCCATACCTGCTGTCTCTGTTGCCTGTCCTCCACAGCCCGACTGAGGCCCTGACCCTGTCTGTCTGCCTTGGCTGGATCGCTAAGCCTAACTGTGCTACCCAGGGAGGGAGCAGAACCTAACAAGAGGCAGCTACCTGCCCGGGCTGGAAAGAAAAGACAAGAGCCAAAGTTCAGGGCGGGGAGGCACAATGGCAGTGGCATGGCAACTGGGGTGGCATCTGGGGTTGTGACAGTGGCAGAAGCTACTGGACTTCGACAGCTGCTCCCACCTCTCTAATTTCCAGATGAGGAATGGGACACAGGTGAGTGGCTGGCAGTGGGCACTGGAGTAGGAGGGAACCTGGAAAGCTTCCCCTTTCGTCTCTGAATGGGCCTAGTGCCAGGGAGGTGCCTTGGCCAAGAGGTATTACAAAAAATCCACCTGCTAAAAATTCATGTAGATCTTTTTGATGTGGGGAAACTTGGCTGGAGGGTGGAAACAGCCAGGCCTATAAACCACAGTGGCTTTGAAAATCAGCCCTCCAAATGGGGCTGGAGCAAGGGGACAGACCCCTGGAAAGGGTAGCCAAGAGCCACACCCATTCCCTTCCTCCCTCTGGACTCTTGGGCTCTTCCTGGTCTCTACGAAAGCCTGGTTTTTCCAAGCAGTTGTTCCTTCAGCTGGAGGCCCAGAATACAGGATGTCTGGCAGGAAAAATAAGCCAAAGGTTGCTGGTTTGAGGACTGCGTTAGATCTGAATTAGCAGATGCTGGGCACCTGGCCAAGTTCCTTCTTGACTCAGTTTTCCCAGCAGTGGGGTCATCAGGCCAACCTGGTGGTCCTGGATGCCCAGGAGGCTCTGTTGGCCGAGAAAAAGGGAGGAGGGGGCTCAGACCCTGGGACTCCTAACCAGTCAAGTCAGTCTGAGCCCAGAGTGAGCCCTGAGCCGCTGGCTGTCCCTGGGAGACAGAGCCCGGCAAGCAGAGACATGCAAGGATCAGAGAGGAAAGGGACCCAAACGAGGACAGCAGCTTGTGGTTGGGAGGACAGGTGAGCAGAGTGGACAGGAGGGGAAGACGGATTGTGGGGAGACAGGGCACGGGGCCGCCACTTGCCCCTCCGCCAGTTCCCAGGACTTTCTGCCAAGCTCAGCTCGAAGCCTCCACGTGAGCTTCTCTGGCCACACACAGATCCCTGGGGGGCAAGGGCACTGACCCGCTGGACAGGCTTGGAGATTGGCCGCGGCTGGGCAGGGGCGGGCCACACGGCGTGCGCGGCTGGGCGCCAGTCGAATGCGGGGCCACCGGGCCGGGGTCTCGCCGCCCTTTCCGGTCCTTGTCACTGTCCGTCCCGACCTTGCGGGCCATCTCCTCCGCCGAACTCGGGGAGGCCCCAGCACTCCATCCCGCGGCCCTCGACAGCCCTCTTGCGTCCCCGTCCCCGCGCCCCAGCCGCACTCACCGCGGTCCTCGCAGCAAAGGCCAACATGGTTGCGGTCCCCAACGGACACTCAGTCCGTTCGGCCCCGCGCGCTGGACAAGGTCCGCGCCCCTGCCGGATCACTGGGTCCCCGCTAGGGCTCAGGGGCCAAGGTCGTCGAGTCACTGCCACTAGCGGGGAGCGGCGGCCCGGCGCCCACCCACGGGCCGAGTGGGCCGCGGGCGGGGCCTCGGGCGAGCGACCAGGAGGCTAGCTGGCCTAGCGGGGCGCGGGGCGGGGCCTGCGGGGCCGGGGCGGGGCCGAAGCCGTTGGCGGTTGGAGACCGCGCAAGACGTTGGGGCTCAGCGGGGACTCCCGGCCGACACCTCAGTCCCGCTGGCTCTGCGCCACTCTCCAGCGCGGTCTAAATTCCATAGGCGGTGCTGCGTTCCGCCCAGGGGCCCTACGCGTTCCTCTCAGAGTGGCAGGAAAACACAACCAACCACTTTAACGGGGCAGTGACCTCTCGTGTTCCTCGCGTTAGGCTCAATGGCACGTGCAAGGATGACAGCTGGGGTACTACCACGCAAAGACATGGCCGCCTCCTCACCTCCCCAACGCCCCGCAAAGATATGGCAGTCGGACGCCGGGTTTCCAGCGCCCGGCCGCCATCCCTGCGCATGCGCCACGGCGCGCCCTTCCGACTCGGCCGCCGTCGCGGTGTGCGCGGGCGCAGCGAGCCGGCAGTTGGAGGTTTGCTCCCGGCGTGCCTCGCGCCGGCGTGGCGGCCGTCTTTGGAGGGGTGACTTCAGCTCTCCCTTTTCGGTGGTAGCCAGCCGGTGCTCATTGTTCTTCCGCGAGCTCGGAGTTTGTGGCAGGAGCCGGGGCAAGGGAGGGTGCAGCCGCGGAAATTGAGCGGAACCCTCGGGGACCCGGCTCGGTTGCTGGCAGAAGATGGCTGAGGCTGAGCGGCAGCCGCCCCCAGGTAGGGCCGGCGAGACCGGGCCCAGGCCGGGGCGGGGGCAGCGCCCGTGAGGGCGGGGAAGAGATGTGGGACTCGAAGTGGGGGCCTCGGGTCCCGAGATGGAGAACTGGGGGAGCCAAAGGCTGACGGGCTCCTGGGAGGAACAGGACTTGCTGGGCCTCAGGGAAGAGGAGCTGGGGGGATGGGGGAAGGGCGTGAACCGAGGCTGCCCAGGGGGAGTCGGGGGTGCAGCCAGGATTTGAAGAGCCTGGACTGCCCGAGCCGGCTCCAGGTATGTATTATAGGGGGGACCTTTCCCACATTTGGGGAGCTCGTATTTCGGTGGCGCTCCTGACCTGGTGGAACAGTTGCTAGCGATGGGGGTGAAAGGGATTGAGGCGGCTGCTTTTCTCATTGGACCTTGCTGGGATGGGTCTGGGCCTGCCTTGCCCAGTTTCAGACTCCTCCACACCCCAGCCCACCTCCTCGCTCTGTCCCTCTTGGAGGCCGGACTCTGGGGTTTCAGTGGCTGAGAGTTTATGGGGAGAAACTGCCGTTGGTGTCTAAACCATTAATTTAAAAAGGCTGGTTGTGCAAGGAGATGAGTGTCTGGCGTCTCTGTCTGTAACTTGTTTACACTGTGGCCTCTTTTTAGTTCGGCTCAGATAACTGGGTTGGAGATACCAGGGAAGGATCGTACACAGATCCCTTTCCTGGAGGAGAAGGCTGCTTGCTGACCTCCTTTGAGCTAAGAAGAACTGGACTTAGATAACATTGAAAATTCGGACAGGAGCAAATAGGTTGGCCAAACACAGCTAATGTTTTGAAAGCATTTGATATTTCTTCTGCCCTGCATCTCACGAGGGAGAAATTTTGAAAATCAGAAGAGGCATTCCCTACTAACCCACCCGCCCCCCATGATGAGCAAAGTGCCAGGGAATTGGAGAGCAGACATTTGTTTTAGTTTGTACAGAAACTCTGCAAGTGTGCCTTACAAGTTCTGGCGATGAGATCAGGAGATGTGAGATACATAGCAGCCAGGCTAATGAGTGACATGCATGTGGCTCTGGAGATGAATGTGGGAAACCTGGGTGCTGAAAGAGAAAGGCCCACAGGAGTTACCTATGGCTCCTGTAGAAGATCCACGTGTCCCCAGAGGTGGCCAGAAGTTTGAAACAACTTTTTGGATCGGTGGAAAGAAGTTCTGCTTAGTGCGGTGGTAAAAACTGGGTTTTGGCTGGTGAGTCTTAGCCTGCATGAGCCTCAGGCGTCTTTTATTTATTTATTTTGCTTTTTGAGACAGGGTCTCATTATATAGTTCAGTCTGGCCTTGAAGTCACTGTAACCCAGGCTGCAGCCTTGAATTCCCAGTGATCCGCCTGCATCAGCCTCCCGAGTGCTGGGGTAACAGGTGTGCACTACCACACCCAGGAGCTGTCTTTTAAAGTGAAGATCCTCTTCATGGAGGTGTAGTGTGTGTTCCTGCCGGAGATGTGAGAAATCATGGGACACAGTGGGTAGTCCCTGGACACTGACTGCTGTGTTTCTCAGTCTTGTACAGGTCGAACATGTACACCTGTTTTCCAGTGGTAGGTCATGATCCAGGATACTCTTGGATTTTATTGTTTTTTTTTTCAGGAACATCTTTAAAACTCTGGATATTGCTGTCTTAAACTGGGAGGTCAAGGGTTCCTTTGTCAGAGACAGATTTAAGGCTGAAGAGACTGTGGGTACAACCTCATTTCTCATAGTCCTGTCTTTTTTTTTGGTACCGGGGATCAAACTTGGGTCCTTCACAGTTCTGTCTTTGAAAACTCTTTTTTGACTTGGGGTTGTGTATTCTGGCAACCTGTTCATGTTTCAGCAGTGTTTTGAGGGGTTCCTGTGAGGTAGCCTTTGCCCTGGCTGTGTGGCTTTCTTGCCCGTGCAGTGACTGGAGGGCTGTTCCTTGCAGGGAACAGTTCCTTCAGGCACGCGTTTGTACATAAGAGCTGTCTGTGTTCTCAGAGATCATTTTGCAGATTGATTATTTGGGATGCAGAACACATTTTTCTATAAAAACAATGCGGTGGGTCAAGGATTTAGCTCAGTGGTTTTACTGCCTGCCTCTCAAGGGCAAGGTCTCAAGTTCGATCCCCAGTACCAAACAAAACAAAATAAAACAATGTGGTTGGGTTACCAGCCCAGCGTGCAAAGCTTATTATTTAGCATCTTACTTGAAGTAGCAATTTACTAATAGTGGGGGCCTTGGTTTCAGCCCCGTGAACAGGCTTGTAGGGGAGGAGGAAGAGGCCTTCAGCACTTTGAGTTAGATATTGTCCTTCTCCTTAGGTCTCCAGATCTCTTGGCACTTTTCCTGTTCTCAGATCTCTCCAGGCAGGTTCTAGTCACCAAATGTCACATGTTTGAGAACCTTCCCTTTCCTTAGGTCCCTGTCCCTTTTTCTCCATGCAGCTGATATCAGCTAGGTTTTGGGAGGAAGGCAGTGTGGTTATGTTATGTTGAGTGACTGATTGTCCTTCACAAGTCTCAAGAATTAATTAATTCATTTATTTATTTATTTTTTGAGACAGGGTCTCGCTGTGCAGTTCAGACTGGCTTTAAACTTACTATGTAACCCAGGCTGGCTTTCACTGGTGGCAATCCTCCTGCCTCAGCCTCTCAGGTGCTGGGGTTACAGGCCTGTGCCACCACACCTGGCTGAGAATTTGCATCTTTAAAGGAAATGCTGGCAAGGCATGGTGGCGCACTCCTGCAATCCCAGCCCTGGAGAGGCTGAGGCAGGAGGATCACCTGGAGTTTGAGACTAGCATGAACTATATAGCAAGACTCTGTCTCAACAAAAAAAGGAGGTGGGGAGTGCTTACTAACCTAGGACATCTTTAATTGTGGATGGAGGCCCACAAACTCCTTATTGCAAACCTTGATGGTTAGGTATATTTTGAAATTCAGAGTTGCTCATAGTTTGGAAAATACCACCTCATAGTCAAAATTATTTCAGGAAAACATATAAATACCCCCACTAAGTGGTTTACACAAAGCCTGTAAATGTCTCCTGTCAGTTTAGGTTCTGTTCTAGATGAGCTTATGATAAGCTTTTTAAAAAGCCACTTTGGGGGCCGAGGATTTAGTTGTGGCACCTTGCCTGCCTCGAAAGCACAAGGTCCTGAGTTTGATCCCCGGTACCAAAAAAAAAAAGCCACTTTGGGTTTTGGAGCTTTTTGGGTTTTGGAATTATGAATAAGGAATCAGGGTTTGTATCTCCCCATTGCACAGTGGAGGGAGTTCTGTGGTACAGGCGAAATGTTTTGGTTGTGGTGTGAAATTGGCCTCGAGGTCACCACATAGAACAGTGTTGAGTATTCCTTTTCTCTCGACTTCTGGAAATACAGAAACTCCATTGAAAATTGTGCAAACCCCACCCCCCCATGTTATAAGAGCACCACATGCTTGTTAAAAGTAGTATTTGCCTTAAAAATGGAAGTCTTGCCAAGCGTGGTGGTGCATGCCTGAAATCCCAGCTCCTTCGAGGCTGAGACAGCAGGATCACAAGTTGAAGGCAGCCTGGGCAGCTTGGACTCCATCCAAGCCTTAGAGATGACCATAAGCACCTTTGTTGTTTAAGCTGTAGATTTTTTCCAGTGTGTATACTGATATGTGTATGTGTTATTTATACGAGGCCGCAAATGTTTTTGCCAAAAATGAGATTATACTAAATATGACACAGTAATTTTTTCTTCTCTTTAATATGCGGGTTGTCTTTTCTGTGTCTATACTACAGGTTTTATTCCTTTTAAGAGCTCTGAAGCACAAGAACCCGAGTTCGATCCCCAGTACCAAAAAAAAAAAAAAAAAAGAAAGAAAGAAAAAAAGAGCTTTGAAGAGCCCCGTTATAGGGCTGTGTTACTTACCTGTCACCGTATCAGATGATATTCAGCTTATTTCTCTTTTTCCTGATGCGGTGACCTCCCTGTATGTGTCTGTGAGCCCATCTGAAGGGAGAGCCGCCAGCAGGGCCCTTGCCCGGCGGGTCCTATGTGCAGTTTGTACTCAAAAGGTAGAGCTGAGCTGCCCCGTGGCAGGCCATGCCGACCTGCACTTCCACAGACGTGCCAGACAGCTCCTGTTTCCCTCCCAGATCAGCTGCCAGCCTTCCCTGGCCAGGAGATCATGGGCATGTCACCTCTCTTTCATTCAGGAGGCTGGGGGTGGTGGTGTCCAGTCTTGGTGCAACATGTATTGTTTTTCCTTCTGACTGTCCTGTCAGGTAGGCAAGCAGGAGGCGAAGGCATGGTTGTTGAAGACAACACCAGTGACTGGCTTTTTATTTCTTGCAGAGCAAGAAAGGCAGGAGGCCAGCAGGTCTGGCTGACACGCGTCAGTCTGTCCTGGAGGACGATTCTGATCTTACTAGGGCTCAGGTGTTGGAGTCTTGGTTTAAGAGTGAGAAAGATCTTTTGCAGATGGGTCTCGGGATGGAGGCAGGAGTGAGAAGGGGAAATGAAGAGGACTAAGATGCCACAGTGTATGTGTGGACTCCCCTTGATGAATGTATGCATTATGAACCACAAAAATGTACCCAGACAAAAAATGTTACAAAGGAGAAAGAGCTGGGGGGATTCTGTTCCCCTAACTGCCTTCTTGGCTCCTTTCTCAAGAGTCTTCAGAGGAGACCCCTCCAGCCACGCAGAACTTCATCATTCCGAAGAAGGAGATCCACACAGTTCCGGACATGGGCAAATGGAAGCGTTCTCAGGTACTGGGGTCTGCACCGAGGCATCAGAACCGGGCTGAGGACCTGGACTTTTCCGACAGTGCTTTTCTCGGCCTGATGCTGTTGTTCTGGCTGAACCTGAGTGTCCTAAGTGATAGTGGGCGCTTCTTGGCCGAAGTAATAGCAGAGGCGGGAGGTAGCGTGCAAAGGGAGGAGAGTCTGTCTCATGGCCATCTTGCCCAGGGCTGTGACTAAAAAGAGCTGGAGCCAGGCCCAGCACAAGGGGTGGCAGACTGAGTTTCTCTGCTGCTCAGCGCAAAGGGTGGGCAGAAGGCAGCAGCCTGTGGCTCCAGGCCTGTGTTCCAGGCTGTGGAAAGACGGAGACTGAGAAGAATAATTTCAAATGCTCAGGGCAGGCTTTGGGCCCATTTCTAGCCAGGTACCTAGGCCTGGACTGGTCAGCTGGGTGGATAGTTTCACTCGGACAGACAGACGGACAGACTGGGAGGCAGGCGCAGGGCCCTGAGTACTGAGTGGGCTCGCCACGGTGCACCTGCTGTGCTTGCACTGGGCCCAGGCGCCATGGCTTCCATGTTTGGCTCTCACCGGGGCTTGGGATAGCGTGAGGCTCCCTCTTTCACAAGCCTGCCCTCTCAATATTCCGAGATGGTTATCACACCTTTTCTGAGTCCTCACGGGCTAGAGACCTCAGTCCCGTCGGCTGCTCCAGGGACCTGGCTTGGGTCCTTTCATCATCTGGGTTGCTCTGCCTCTGAGTTTCTCAAGCTCAGCACCAGTGACATCGCAGGTGGATGATTCTTCTTGCAAAGGGCTGTCCTGAGCCTGGGGACATCTCCCCTGGCTCTGCCCAGTAGGCGCTCATTTCCCCAGTTGTTGCTGCCAAACACCCTCCGGGAGCCAAATCGCCCTGAACCTCTGGTTCACTTGAACCCAGACCTGACTCTGGCTCTTGCCTCCCATTGTACTTTGTTTGTTTGTTTGTTTTGTTTTTGTTTTTGGTACTGGAGATCGAACTCAGGTCCTTGCGCTTGAGAAGCAGGTGGTGAAACCACTGAGCTAAATCCCCGGCCCCTCCTCCCATCGTACTTTGAAGGACAGTTTCCCTGGCCTGGTGAGGACCCATGTGGTCTGCTGGAGGGTCCTGGGGTAGGACTGCTCCATTCTAGAAACCATGCTGCTTCTCAGGGCTGGTCCCAGGTTTGAATGAGGAGAAAGACAAAAGCAAGGGGGAGTAGGAATGAAGAAACAAGACCAGGCAGGAGTCCCTTGCCCCTAGCGTCTGCCTCCCGAGGGGCCTGGACCTCAGAGCTTTCTGCTCCCTGCCAGCCAAGCATGGAAGAAAGGCTCAAGCTGGAAGCTGGGACCAGGTTGGCCTGGCTATAGGCAGGAAGCACCTCCTTCTTGGGCATCTGCACAGCAGCCAGACACCCTGGCCTGTGCCTGGAACTAGGGCCGGGACTGATCATGTTCCTGGGAATCCTGGCGTGGTCTTGACCTCCTAGTGGTATAGCGTGGTGGGGAACATTCAGGGCTCCACTTTGGGGAGAAGCTGGTGGGCTCCCAGCTCCATGTCTGAGGAGGTCTTGGGCAAATCTCTTCTCCCAATACTTGGTCTCCTTAGAGTGGGAACAACAACGGTGCCTTCCTCGTGGGATGTCATGTAAAGGCTGCCGGAGCCGCTGGGTGCACTCAGTGGACTGGCTGGAGGTTGGGTCCGTGTGGTTGGATCACCACTCTGTTGAGGGGTGCGAGAACTTGGCCTCCCCTGTGTACTGCTGCACTATGTGGGAGCCTGGGGAGCTGGGGTGGGCGTCTTACCTGTCTCCTGGCCCCACACCCCTTTCTTTATTATTATTTTTTTGGGTACGGGGGATCGAACTCGGGTTCTTGCGCTTGCGGGGCAGGCAGCAGCACCACTGAGCTAAATCTCCGGCCCCCCACGCCCCTCTCTTTGGTAGGCGTACGCTGACTACATCGGATTCATCCTCACCCTCAACGAAGGTGTGAAGGGGAAGAAGCTGAGCTTGGAGTACACAGTCTCGGAGGTGGGTGCAGGTGGGGTGGCTGCACACATCGGGCCGTGCAGAAGACAGGTTGCCCGAGCACATGTGTGTGTGTTTTGCTGTCATTGCTCTCCTGTTATTTATTTATTTATTTATTTATTTATTTATTTATTTATTTATTTATTTGGTGCTGGGGATCAAACTCGGGATCTTGTGCTTGCAAGGCAGACGGCGGAACCACTGAGCTCAATCCCTGGCTGCTCTCCTATTTTAAATCTGTATAGACAAATACTTATAAAGGGGATCAAGACAAACATACAGTTTAATAACCTGCATTTTTGCTAACTGGTGTTTTGTTTTGTTTGCCGGGCTGGGGATTAAACCCAGGGGCTCGAGAACGCAAATAATACCACTGAGCTACACCCCAGCCCTAATGGGTATCCTTTTTTTAGTTTTTTGAGGTAGGGTCTCCCTTTGTAGTTCAGGCTGACCTTGAACTTGTGGCAATCCTCCTGGCTCAGCCTCCTGAGTGCAGGGATTACAGGCATGTGCCACCACGCCTGGCTGTTAACTGGTATTTTTAATATAATTTTTGAAATTAAAAAAGATGACATTCAGATGTGGTGGTACACACCTGCAGTGCCAGCAGTCTTGGAGGCTGAGGCAGGAGAATTGAAAGTTCAAGCCCAGCCTGGGGAACTTATTGAGATTCTATCTCAAATAAAGGGCTGGGGATGTAGCTCAGTGTGAAGGCCCTGGGTTCAATTCCCGGTACCCCAAAAACCAAACCAAACCATACCAAAAGAAATAACCACCCTAGTGAGAGATCACTAGGGAATTGTACATAAGTGAACACAAAACTGATCTCTCCCTGTTTCCCCTCATGCCCAGCTCCTGGGCGGCCCCAGTGCCAGCACGCATCTCAGGACATTGCGAGCTCCTGCTCTGCTGTGGTATAAGCGGCTGCCACACAAGCCCCCACTGTAGGTGCTGCTCCAAAGGGTCCTGTCACACATCTGTGGCCTGCCTTCCTGAGGGTTCTGGCCTGCAGTGGCAGTGCTGAGTCAGGGCAGGTGCTTTTTTCCCGCCTTTGGGTTCACACTGCCCTGTGTGCTTTGTGGTTCTTTGACCCAGGCTTACTGTGTGGGAAGGGCAGGGCCTGGGGGCAGGCGGTGGGGCCATTGGAGGCTGTGGTCTTGCAGGCTGTTGGCTGTCATAGTGCCATCTCCCAGGACTAGGTCCCACTGGCCTCCTAGGGTGATGGCCCAGTTGGCCCACAGCCACCTTGAGCCTCTTGTCTGAGACATCAGGGCCTGAGTAGTCTCCCTGTGCCTGGGCTGCCCAGCCTCTGGCCACACGTGCAGGCTGCTTGCCCTGGCCCAGTTTCTCCATGTGACCTGAGGCCAGCACAGCCCTGTCTGCCCACTGTTGTGTTGCTGGTGCACCCACTTCTTCTGGCCCACGCTGGTTGCTGGTGGCCCGGGCCTATTCTGTCTGCTGTGCTGGGGCCGGGCAGCTTCTTGGGCATGGCTCCAGGCACAGGCTGGAAAGGAGGAGAAGGTTCTCCTGGGGCCTGTGGCAAAGGATGCCCAGCTGATCTCTGGGCCGGGCTGTCATGGGGAGAGCTAATTAAAGGGCAGTAGCTAATTACCCCAGCAAATGCTTGGCTGCCAGATCCCTTTTGGGTCCCTCGGTTGCCTGAGACTCTACATGACGACTGCACTGATCTGGTGTTGCCTTCCTGAAAGAGCTGTCATTCTGGCAGGGTGGCAGCGCATTTATGTGTTGGGGTTCTGGAGGCAAGAGTGTTCATTGATGTGCCACTTCTGAGCCGAGTCACCTTGTCCCATCTGACCCTGTGTCCTCATCTCTAGAGTGGGAACAGATGCACGCAGCTCCCGTGGTGAGGAACCATGGAGACCCCACACTGGAGGTCTTTGCCCATGCCCACACACCCAGGTGCCTGTGCTGTTCCTAGTTGGGATGAGTGACTTTCAGTTCTGACCCTCAGCCATGCTGTTGCTGCTGCTGAAAGTCTTCATCCCTCACTGGAACAGGGGCTGCTCCTCTCTCTGGGCGCAGAGGTGACTGATTTGGTCTCCAGACACCTCCCAGTTGCTGCCCAGGGCTGTCAGTGGCTCAGGCTGTGTGGTGGTGGCAACATGCAGAGCTCTCTTCCCACATCCTCCCCTGTGCCTCCCACGGCACAGATGGCAGCTGCAGCTCCTGAGAGCAGAGCAGTCTAGGCCAGCAGCTTCCATCCCCCAGAGCAGAGCACAAGCAAGGGCGAGGTTGGTTGTCTACTCTGTGACTAGGAGCTGTCTCTCTCTCATAATGCCTGCCCTACTGTGTGGGAACTAATACTGATTTTTGTAAAACAAAGGTGATAGTAGATGGGAGGGTTATTTTTGTTTGTTGTAATGCTAAGGGGGCAGAATTAAAAATTGGTGGGCTGGTGATTTAGCTCAGTGGTTCGGCTGCCTGCCTTGCAAGCGCAAGATCCAGAGTCCGATCCCCGGTACCAAAAATAAAAAAAAGTTGGCTACTAATATTTTAGGGAAGATTTTCCTGACCCATGAAATCCAGAAAGTTCGTTGGAGTAGGGAACTCAGATCTGCCTTTGTGCTCCAAGGATTCTGGCCCACAGTCTGTCCCCTGCAGTCCTCCTCCCAGCCCGCCAGACAAAGGGGCAGCCCCAGGGAGTAGAGTCCTGATTATTCATGGCCAGCCAGCAGAGCAGCAGCTGGGGCCTGGTCCCGCTGGCCTCCAGCCACCTTCTTTATCCCCTCAGTGCCTGTTGAGACCGGGTTCCCCAGGGACCCGGTGCTTCCCCAGCAGCCATAGACCCAGTTGCTGTAGGAGGTCAGGACTGTTGAGCAGATCCTGGGGACCTGCACCTCAAAAGCTAGGCTGTGGCAGCACCTGCTGTCACATGGCTGAAAGGCAGTTTTGTGCCCCAGCCGTCTGCCCTCAGGCAGGTGTTAAAGGGAAGCTGCACCCCCTGCAGGAAATGTCTCCCCTCCTGTGCCCCCAGCATAGGAGAGGGGAAAGCAGCAGGTCAGCATCGGGTTGCACAGCAGGCAGGGGCTCTGTTTATCATGGGAGCTGTGCAGCCAGGGGTGAGCCCAGCACATCCATCAGCCCCAGCCCACCTCAGAGTGACTGGCGCCCTGGGTGCTCTGTGCCCCGTGGGGGCCTGCACTTGATGTCTTGCAGTTCCAGCACAGCTTTACCTGTGGCCGTCACCATGCTGGTTCCCCAGGAGCGCCCAAGCCCTGAGTTATAGCTTCAGCTCCATTTTTTTTGTTGTTTTCAATGTTTAATTTTGAGACAAGGTCTCACTAAGTAGCCCAGGTTGGGCAGTCCTCCTCTCAGCCTTCTAGAGTGCTGGCATTACAGGGTGCACCACCACACCTGGCTGAGGTTTCTCCTTAAGCTGCTTTTTCCTGTAGACACAGGCAAGATCACTTCTGGCAGGGCCCCACTCCGCAGGGCAGCCTGACTTTGAATGGCCTTTACAGCCCTCTGCACTGGTCTGTTTCCCTGAGCCACATGCAGGAGCACTCCAGCCTCCCTTGCCGACCTGCTTTGGGCTGGAGGTCCCATCCGATTTCCTCCCCAGTCACATTTTCTGTCCCGATGCCTCGAACCTGTGTCACCAGTCCCAATTCCCGGGCGGTTTCCTGTGGGAAAGGCGTAGCGAGCCGGGCTGCAGACCCGATGCCCTCTACAGCACTTCAGTAAGGCTGGTTGCCAGGCTCTTTCCCACGGTGTTTTCTGTGGTGGCAACTTGATGGGAAGTGACCCAGGGGTTCGACAGTGAGGAACCCTTTGAACCACTGACCTTGCATCAGCCCTGTACTACTTACTCGTGAGATTCTGTGGCAGGCTAGGAGTGAGGTGTGTGCTGCTGCGGAGTGAGGCCACAAGTGGGCGTCGCCTTGCAGCCTCTGTGCCTCAGAAAGTGCAGTGCACTGCCCTCAGTTGGCGATGAAGACACGGCGGCTTCCGAGCTCACAGCCACTCCTCTCCCTTGCTAGTCCTTGCCAGGGTGTCTGCACCTTCCTAGCCCCGAGACACCGTACTCAGTATGGCTTAGAGGAGGAGCGGTTCATTTTGGCTCGGGCTTTAGCAGACTGAGTCCGTGGTTGGCTGGCTCCAAGGCAGAAGCAGCACAATGGCAGGGCGTGGCAGAGGACAGCTGCTCATGCCATGGCTGCAGGGGCCAGGGGCACCTTCTGGGCCACCCTGTCCACCTACCTCTTTGAACCAGACCCACTGCCTAGCAGCACACTCAGCTGTGCATCCCCCACAGATGAGTGCAGCTTCCCACAAGCCCCGCCTCTGAAGCTGGGACATTTTAGATCCCAACCACAACACCTGGCCAGACCACAGCAAACAGTGTATGAGTACAAGATAGCAGGCAATTCTGCCACACACCTGATTTTAGCTGCTCAGGAGGCTGAGGCAGGAGGATTGCAAGTTCAAGCCTAGCCTGGACAACTTAGCAAAACCCTGTTTCAAAATTAAATGCGAAGAGTTGAGAATGTAGCTCAGTGCTCTCGGGTTCCATCTCCATACCTTGCAAAAACGAGGCAAAACAGAAGAGGTGTTGAAATGTGGGTAGTGTTAGTTAGGTGTGGTTGTTGGTGCCCATCTATAATCCCTGCACTTGGGAAGCTGAGGCAGGGAGATTGGGAATTTGAGGCCAGCCTCGGCTGCACGCCAAGCTCAGTACTGGCCTGGACTACATAGCAAGACCTTGTCTCAAAAACAAAAAAGTCAGTCAACAGTGTTTATTTCTGGGTGGCCAGCTCCCGTTGTTTTCTTCCTTTCACACTTTGGCATTCTGCAGGGGTAGGTATTGTGCAGCAGGCTCGGGGCCTGAATAGACTCCATCTTAACAAAGGTCAGGCTGGAGTTTGTGCTTTTCCCATAGCCTCTCCTGGGTCGGCTGGGTCTAGGAACAGTGCTGCAGCTGCCCACCTGGCCCTGTTGGCCTGTTGCTCCTCCCTTGGCGAGCTCTCCGGGCCCCCCTGAGCTGCTTCCTATTCGGGACCAGGGGACTGGGGCAGAGGCCCACAGGAGCACAGGGCACAGCTGGCACACCTGTGGTCACTGCCTGGCAGCTGTTGGGCCCCTCTGTGGCTCCAGGCTGGGCCCCTGGTCACTTGGGCCTGTTACCCCACAGGCCATCGAGAAGCTGGTCGTGCTTCTCAACACGCTGGACAGGTGGATTGACGAGACCCCTCCGGTGGACCAGCCCTCACGCTTTGGGAACAAGGCCTTCAGGACCTGGTACGCCAAGCTCCATGAGGTGAGGCCGCTGGGGCGGGGCAGGTGGGGAGGGCACATCGCAGGGGTTGTTAACAGGGCCGTTCTGTGTCCCCAGATACCCACGCGTTCACCCATGTCCCAGCCATCTCATCTCCTGGGACTGGCTATGGTTACACAACCCTTTGTGTGGGGCTTTTTTTTTTTTTTGAGACAGTCTCACGCTACAGTTCAGGCTGGCCTGGAAAATTCATGGTGATCCTCCTGCCTCAGCCTCCCCTGGGATTACAGACATGCACCACCATGCCTGGCTGCATGAGGCATTTATTGGCTAGTTGATTGATTGGTTGGTAATGCTGATGGAACCCAGGCCTCTTGAGGGCTAAACACGTTCTCTACCACTGAACTATGCCCCCAGCTACAAGGCTGCTTACTAAGTTACTGTGTTAGCAGCAGATGGGCCCCCTGGAAGGCTCACTGAGAGACACCTGTGCGGCCAGGCTGCGGAATGCTGTGTAGCTGTGAAAAAGCACAAGGACGCTGCCTAAGGCTCAGTGGAAGGGACCCAGTGATCCACTGCTAGGTTCAAGAGGGGCCGTGTGGTGCCATACACGGTGCTCTGCCTTGTGGCGAGGGGCAGTGAAAGTAGGCGCCTGTGCGGCTCAGCAGTGTGCGAAGTGTTACCAGGAAGCTCCTTCAGAAAGGGCTCGCCAATCAAAAGTATTTCCAGCCCTTCTCACCTCGAACAAAGAATTGGGCCGAAAACAGTGCCAAAAGTTTATTTGAAAAGTGCAGGGTGAATGTGTATGGGAGAAACCAGCTCTGCAGAGTGAACTTGAACAGAACAAAAGGAAAAGAAGATAAAAGCAAAAATAAAAGTACCCGCTTCATCTGAGGAATGCACCATGGGCTACGGTGGGAAGTCACGATGGTGGCTTCTCGTGGCGTCAAGTCTCTCGTGGGCACCCGAGCAGCCCTATGTGCGGGGTCCTGGGGTCTTGTGACAGGTCCCGCTCATCTCCCCAGACGGCTCTGCCCCACTCCACCCCACCCCGCCTCCTAGGTCAGAAGCCCCACAGGAGGCTTGGAGTGTGGGCCTGTGTGGGCTGGGGCAGCCAGGGCTTCTGCACCCTTTGTGCGTGTTCTCGTTTTTATCTCTGGAGATGTTACCTGTTCAGAGCAGACGATCCGGGCTCAGGCCAGTGCCCCAAATGTGAGGGTCCTGTCGGCCGGGTTGAGCCTAGGGCCGCAGGTGGCTGCCAGCTGTTCAGGAGATTCCTGTGCCAGGTCTAGCTGAGCTTGGAGAGCAGAACGCAGCACCAGGACCTAGGGAGTGCTGTGCTGGGAGGGTGCCTCGGGTGCACAGCTCCTGCAGACTTGTGCTAAGGTCTAACTGAGAAGAGAGTTGCCGAGTCCTAGTTTTACAGCTTGGTGGGTCTCTGCATGTTTTTACATCATTCATGTTAAGCTACAGATATTCCGTCTCTGCAGCAGTGCCCGCCCAATTGGTGTCCCCCTGATTTCTATACCATACATTGATTCCTTTGGGTGTCTTTGAACTTCACATCCATGCCTGGCTTATTCTGCTTGATGTTACATCTATGAAGTTTGTTCATGTTGTCATGTATAGTGGTAGATCTTTCTCTTTGGTGTGTAGTATTCCATCGGAGGAGTATGCCACAGCTTATTCCTTCCATCATTGATGGACATTTCATTTTGGCCACTATGAAGAATGCCACTTGGCTGGACACACTGGTACACACCTCTGATCCCAGTGACTTGAGAGGATAAGGCAGGAGGATCCCAAGTCAAGGCCAGGCTGGACAACTTAGTAAGACCCTGTCTCAAAGTTAACAAAAAAAAGAAAAATTTAAAAAGAGCCAGGGTGGGGAAGTGGCTCAGTTGGCAGAGCATTTGACTAGTCCAGGGTTAATGCTCAGAACCCCCCAAAATAAAAGCCTTCTGCTGGATTTATGGCACAGGGTCTTGCTGCCCTGTGGGTATGGAGAGAGAGGGTGGCTGTGGGCATGATAGTCCTGACCCCCCAGTGCTGACTGGGGGGGCAGCAGGTGCTGAGCCACCCCAAGGTGGTCTTCCTGTTGTGTGGGGGCACATGCCCTGGCCTCGTGGCCATTGGCATGGTGCCGTCACTGCCCCTTGAGACACTGCCTAATCTGTTGCCACTGCTCTGTGTCTCTCATGTTATCAGGAAGCAGAAAACCTTGTGGCCACAGTGGTCCCCACCCATCTGGCAGCGGCTGTGCCCGAAGTGGCTGTTTACCTGAAGGAGTCCGTGGGCAACTCCACACGTATCGACTATGGCACAGGTACCGCCGCCTGCTGGCGGGCTCTGCACTGGCCTGGTTCCCCTGCTTTCCTTCTAGGGCTGCTTTCTTCTTGCTCCAGCCCAGCAAGAGTTTGCCACCCCCCTGCAGCTTTTGGGGCCAGCAGGGTGCCTGTATCAGAGGGCACAGTCGTGGGTGTGGGCGGCTGGCGCAGCATCTCCCGGTCGGCGCACCAGGGGCACTGATGCCACGAGTGCAGGGCTGACTGCTTCTCTCTAAAGGCGTCTCTGCAGGCCCTGCAGCAGCACCCTAGCACCCTAGTGACCCTTCCTCCGGCACCTCCTGCAGCTCTCGATGTGGCTGAGAGCAGTGCTTTGGTGGTTTCTCCCTCTCCCTGATGCCTCCGATCCCCCACCCCGTTCTCTGCTGCTGAGCTCTTTGGCCCTGTTGTCTATTTTGGTCAAGCTGACTGGACTTTTTCTGTTGTTTTTTTTGAGACAGGGTCTCACTATGCAGTTCAGGCTGACCTTGACCTTACTGTGTAGTTCAGGCTGGCCTCGAACTTGCGGTGATCAGCCTCCCAAGTGCTGGGGTTATAGGCATGCCCAGCTGGCTGACTGCACTTTGAAGAAAGGGACCATATGGGCACCTGAAAAGCAGGGGCTCCCTAGGTTGGGGGTGGCCTCAAGCCCAGGGGATCCTGTTTTGGTGAAGTCCCTGCTTTACAAAACTGGAAGAGCTGCTGCTCCTTCCGCTTCCTTCTTCCCTCAGGAGCAGAACCATAGCAGTGACTAGATAGCCACCGTCCAGCATCCCTGCCAGACCATCTGCTCCACGAGGGCAGGGCCATTCATCACACTCTCCTTGGTGCTTGACAGGGGCCGGGACTCCCCAGTGGAGGTGCTCAGTAAACCGGGTGGGGTAGCCACCTTGTTCTGGCATCAGCCTCTGGGCCTCTTAGCAGTAGAATTACAGCACAGTAGCTCTGAACAGGACCGAGGTCGTTCTGGACATGGAAGAGGCCCCATTCTCTCTGCAGTGGCCTTCCTCCTTGGAGGGAGACGAAGAGCACTCCCAGCACTCTCCAACACTGTCAACTTCAGCCTCTTTCTCCCCAGGGCATGAGGCAGCCTTTGCTGCTTTCCTCTGCTGCCTCTGCAAGATTGGGGTGCTGCAGGTGGATGACCAGATAGCCATTGTCTTCAAGGTGTTCAATCGGTGAGGAGGGAGGGTGGGGTGGCCACCCGTGGCAGGGGCCAAGGGTCTCTTCTATCTTCCTCCTCCTTCTGGTCAGGCTGCAGACGGGACACTGGAGGGGTCTCCCGCATGGTTCACGGCTCTCATCCTGTCCTGACCAAGCCTGCTGTGGATGAGGCCCAAGGCCTCTCCTCCCACCAGCTTCACATTCTGCTCCCAGGAAAGCCAGCAGGAGTGGCAGGGCAAGGAGCCTGTATGTGGTCCTTGTCCCGGGAGCCTCCTCCTAAATGCTGCATCCTCACCATGCTCCTGGGAAGCAGCAGGGAAACCAAGGCCCAGAGAGCTCAGCTCTGCCAAAGTTATCCCAGGCCAGGCAGGGACTCTAATCTGCACCCTCGTGCCAGGCAGCCCTTGGTTGTATGGAGCCACCATTCCCAGCGCATGCTGGCCATGCTGAGGTCACAGGCATGGTGTGTGTGATGGCCTGCAGGTGACTCAGACACATGGCCACTGGTCATGTGGCGGACAGGTATGGAGGGACCGACGAACTGCTCTCCTTGGACCCCAGCCCTTCTCAACAGCACCCGAGCTTAGGGAAGTGGAGCTCCCGTGAGCCCTGTGAACTGTCAGCAGCTCGTGGCGTGAGAACCCACTTTCCAAGTCAGGGTTTGTCTCTTTCCTCAGCCGGAAGAGCAAGTGTGGAGTGGGGGAGCCCTGTTGTTTGGAGCACAGCAGCTGAGCTCTTACCTCAGTGGCCACACAGGGAGGTAGCAGTTCTTATTTAGGCCCCTGCCTTTTCTCCCCCTCCTGTGCAGGTACCTGGAGGTTATGCGCAAACTCCAGAAGACTTACAGGATGGAGCCGGCTGGCAGCCAGGGTGTGTGGGGCCTGGATGACTTCCAGTTCCTGCCCTTCATCTGGGGCAGTTCGCAGCTGATAGGTACTGGGGGGCTGCCAACCCCCAACCTGCGACCTGCACCCCTCCCCCTTCCCTTCCTGCCCGGGACAGGTGGGAGCAGCTTGTAAGCAGGTGTTAGAGTGGCTGCCCATGGAGACTGCTGGCTGTCGACCTTCTGCTGCGACCCTGAGTGGCAAACTGGGGATGGTGGGAGCCTAGTGCCGCTGAGACGATGGGAGGTGACATGGGCTGGAGCAAGGGCCACGCCTGGTGCATGATGGACTGGTGCATAGCACGTCTGGTCCTGGTAGCAGCTGCGGGGTTTTGTGTGGAGAATGAGGGGCCCTTTGCTTTGGTGACCAGCGTCATCCACTGTTCTGTGGAGCTGTGTCCAGGGGGCCGTCAGGGAGCTGCTGCCAAGTGCTGTGCCTGGGCCTGCTTGGGACACCCCTGCGCTGCAGCCCTTCTCCGGGTGCCCAGCTGCTCGGGGCCACTGGGTCAAGCGGGTGTTGTCTCTCTCGACATGGGACAAACTGCCCAGGCCAGGCCCTGCTGCTGCTGCCCAGGTAGATTACCCAGCTGCCATGGTTGCTCCGTGACCTTGTGAAGGGTCTTTGCCAGTCCTGAAGCCAGCGTGTTCGGCCCTGTCCACATGGTCCTCGATGTCCTGGAGCCTTGGAAGCTGACGTCCTTTGTCCCAGGCCCCACGCCTATAGGGAGGCTGAGTGGAAGCTTGTATAGAGCAGTCACTCGGTGCGCCCTCCTGACAATAGAGACTGCACACGAGGTGTCCTAGGCTGTTTGGGTGCCATACTGTCGTTTGGCAGTAGCTTTTAAAAATAAGCATATTCTCTAAACAGTGAAGAGATAGTGTAGTAAGTAAATACACTAAAAACAGGTGTTCCTTACCACTATTGAGTATTACACTCAGTGCTCAATTGTACGTCTCTGGTTTTCTACGACTGGCTTGCAGTGGCTTTGTTTACTCTGGCCTCACCACACAGCTGTGGGGAACAAGGCCCCGCTTTGGCATCATGGTGGCCGGGTAACTAGGTGAGAGGACTTTTGCAGCTTTGTGACTATCGTCTTTTTCACTGCTGTCCGTTGAATGCAGGGTCCCATGACCACTGAGCGTGCGCTCTGTCACTGAGCCCTGCCAAAGCCCTCCATTACAGTCTTGTGGGCCCACCGCTGTGTGCGTGTGTGCGTGCGTGTGTGCGTGTATGTGTGTATGTGTGTGTGGTCCCTCACGGACCAGAACGACCACATGCATTTGGCTGCACTCAGGGCGAGGTCCTGTGTTAGCCCTGCAAGGTGAGGTGTGAGGACACCCGGTGAGGCTGTGGCCCTCGGGTGGTGTCCGTATGCCAGGCTGAGTGCCCAAGGGGTGTGAGGGCCTGGTTCTGAACCCCAGGCTCTTGTTCCTCCCAGACCACCCATTTCTGGAGCCCAGGCACTTTGTGGACGAGAAGGCCGTGAACGAGAACCACAAGGACTACATGTTCCTGGAGTGTATCCTGTTCATTACTGAGGTGAGGCTGGTGGCTTAGAGCAGCCGAAGGTGATGCCCAGTGGTGGCACGGCTGGCCCCAGAGGTGGCTATTGAGAAGGACCTCCCCACCCCCATCCCCGCCAGGAAAAAGAGAAAAAGAAGCCCCACTCGGCTCTTGGGAAAGGTTTGCTAGCCTTGGCTGGGATGTCCTTGTCTGCACAGGGCGGCTGAGGGCCTAAGACTTGAACCTTTCATCAAGATTGCCCTGAAGGGCTGGGGATTTAGCTCAGTGGCACCATACCTGCCTCGTAAGCGCAAGGTCCTGAGTTTGATCCCTAGTACCAAAAAAAAAAAAAAAGTCCCCAGGTAATCTTCTTTTTTCCCTTTTTTTTTTTTTTGGTACCGGGGATCAAACTCAGGACCTTGCACTCACGCAGCAGGCGGTGAAACCACTGAGCTAAATCCCCGGCCCCCCATTTGTTTTTTTCGGTATTGAGGATCAAACTCGGGTCCTTGGGCGCTTTCGGGGCAGGTGGCGGAACCACTGAGCCAAATCCCTGGACCGCCTGGGGACTTTGTTAACCTCAGCTTTCTGACTCAGAATCTTAGGGTACGACAGCCAGGTCCTGTTTTAAAGCCATCTGCCAGGCTATTGCACAGGAAACCTGGGGACCCTTGGCTCCCAGGGCCTTGCTCTGGGTGGTGGCAGGACTTTGCATTCTCCCTCCCCTGTGCCGCCACACACTTGCCTGGGGTGCCTTGGCTGTGTGGTCTGCTGCCTGCCCTCTGTCTGTGCCTGCCTCCCCGGGGCCTTTTGTGTAGGGGGTGCTCTCCTGGCTGCCTCTTCTCAGCCCCCAAGAGGGGAGACGCCTGCGTAACAGCCTCAGATCCCTGCTCCTCCTGGTCAGCATTCGGCTTAGGCTTCTGCCAAACTCCAGGGGCCAGAGGGGAATGACACATTTTTTCCAAGTCAGCAGATGGAGCCGGGACTGACGGCTGGGAGCCCACTGCTTCCTTCTCAAGATCTGCTGCCCTCAGCACAGTCGCGGGCCCAAGGTTGAAAGGACTCAAGGGCAGCCCGGGTGCTGCCTTGTGAACCAGTCACACAGCGCTCTCTCTGTGGTGGAGTGGGGGGGGTCTGAAGACCCTGGGGAGTCCCCAGGATGAGGAGGAGCAAGGTGGGGAACGGAAAAGGACAGTCTACCCTGAGCTCCATGCTTGGCTGAGCTGTCCGGGCTCCCCCTGGTGGCTGCTCAAGCCCTGGGGTCCCTGTCAGTGATTCTAACAAGGGAACAGGCCAGCACAGGCCACACTCCAGGGTCTGTGAGAATCAATTCCACGCTGAAACTTTGTGTTTTTGTTTGGTTGGTTGGTTAGGCTGCTGTAAAAACCCAAAACCTTCCCAAGTTTGAGACCCAGGTCCTCTCCAGGAAGTCAGGCCTAGGAGCCACTAGGTGGCGCTAAAGGCACACTGAACTTGGTTCCAGTGACATTTAACTGCGAGCGGTGGGGGGAGAAGGTGGGTGGGCTGACATAGTTTTGGCCATTCCGCATCTTCTCTACAAAGCCTGGCTTTCGCTTTGGGCCTGGGCCCTTGGGCACCATGACAGCGTGGGTGCTAGGAGGGTCTGCCCCAGGAGCTGCCGTCCGAGGGCCCCTTTTCCCACCTGGCCAGTGAGGCTGGGCCCAAGTGGTTGCTGGTTGCAGCACACGTTGTGCCTTTTCATCAGAGTCCCTGTGCTTCCGTGGGTTGCCATCCTTGACACCCTGGTCAGTGAGCGAGTGGCCTGGCCTTACCTACTGGACCCTGGGGCTCCGAAGCCTGCCGGGTGCTTCTGTGCTCTTTGCTTGGGAGGGGCAGTGTTGCCTCTGGAGACCCAGAAATCCTAAGGGTTGGTGTAACAGAGATAAAACACTGAGAAGTTGAGGTGGAACCTGGCTGCCCTGCCCAGTCTCCTGCTGGACCCCTTATACCCCTGGGCATCCCAGGTGAGGACCCTCCACCCTGCAGGGCTTCTGCTGCCTCAGGAAATGCAGCTCTGGTACCTTTAAGAGCCCAGGGCAGGCAGGAAAAGAATTTCAGTTTTAGTCTGGCTTCTAAATTTGGAGTTTTGGGAAGGGAGGGATCAGATTTCAGCTGGAAGGGAAGGAGCTGACAGGAAGGCGCAGAGCAGAGCCTCCCCCACCCCACCCATCCCCCTCGGTTACTGACAGAGGAACCATTTACAAAAGGCCGATTCTCTGGGGAGTGGAAAGGCAGGAACGCAGCGTCTGTGAGTAATTTCCTGCTCAATATGGCTGCTCTGACTCACGATTCCCCTGGGGTCACTGCGGGACTGCAGCCTGCTCACACGCTCGCTCTCGATCTTCTCCCTTTGTGGCTAGAATGAGCTCATTTTTTTTTGGTCTCCTCGCCCCTGATTCCTTTTTCCCTTCGTCTGTTTTCCTTTTCCAATATGCAGTCTCCTTCTGAAGGACTTAGGGAAGCCTGGAGTACTGACGGCCTGCGGGGGTCTGCAGCATGGCCCTGCCCTGGCTCAGCCCAGCAGGCAGGGCTGGTGCAGAAGGCAGAGCCCTGTCCCTTCACTCCCCTTCCCTGGACCCTTGCTGAGCAGCCCTGGTGCTGCTGCTGTACAGGGACAGAGCCCACAGTGTGCCCAGAGTGCCTGGGTCCCCAGCCTAGTGGGAGGGGCAGCAGGGCTGGGAGCCTGCTGGGAGCTGGGGGAGGGGAGAGGCCAGGCCGGGTGGAGTTGTGGAGGGGCATCTCCTCCGGATCCGGATCCGAGGAGGCTTGGCCCCTGCAGGTTGGGGTACCTGGGAGGATTCCAGGGATGGTAGAAGGGGCACCCTGACCCTGCCTGGCTGAAGTCTGTTATCCTTGCTACTTGGAGACTCTCTGGGGACATAGGCCAGGGAAAGGAGATGACAGGGACAGCTTTTTACCCAAATCTGAGAAGTTTAGCCAGCGTTGCCCTTGCTGGACAGTACAAGGCCCGAGGGAGTGGGGAACCAGTCAGTAGCAGCAGCAGCTGTGGGGCCTGCTGGTGAGGCTGCCCCACTGTGAGACAGAGCTTAGGCTTCTCTCCCTGGAAAGACCTCCCCTCCTCCCAGGCCTCATGCACAGCTTCTGGAAACTTCCACCCACTCCAGGCCCAAGTCTCCCTTGCCAGACTCAGCCTCTTTGCTTTTCCATCTTTCTGTGCAGCCTGGGGCCCAGGTGCTGAGGCTGCTCTCAGCATAAGGCTGCTGCCGGCCCAGAGGAACGGCGAGGGCGCTGTGAACTGCATGGCTAATAGCTCGGCACATCCCCCTGTCCTCTGGGCACCGTGGTTTCTGATGTCATGGGAACTGCACTGGGCTTGCACAGCGCTCTCTTCCTTCCTGGAGGCTCAGGCTCTGGGGCAAGAGGAGGGACCTGGACGGACTGTCCTGCGTCTACTGTGGTTGTCAGCCCTGGCCTCTCGGGTGGGCCAGCCTGGCCTTCTTCCTGCAGTGCCCTGCCTCACTTTGGCCCCTTGTGTTCTCTCCTGCCACCTGCCATGCACAGGGCACAGGGCAGGCCCTCCCAGCCCCTTCCTCTGCCCTGCTAGCCCTGCCTGGCTGATGCAGACCAGGCCTGCTGTGGGGCCGGGCAGGTTAGGTGCTCTGTGGCTGGGGAAGCTGAAAGAGCCACACCAGAGACTTCGGGAGAGGGTTTTTGTTTTTGAGACAAGGTCTCGCTGTGTAGTTCACCAGACTGGTCTCAAACTCATGGCAATCTCCCTGCTTCAGCTTCCAGAATCCCCCATACTGGGATTACAGGTGTGCACCACCACACTAGGCTTGGGAGAAATTTTAATTCCCATTGGCTGGTAGATTTGGTGGTAGTACCTGTTGGACTCTGTTTTGGTTGGGGGGGGCCGGAGACAGACCGACAGACAGACCCTGGGGGTGGATGAGGCTCGAACACCCCCGTCTCTGGCACTTGTACTTGCTTTGTGTGTGCCGCATGGGGCACACTCTGTGGCTTGGCTCTAGTGTGTGTGTGCATGTGTGAGAGAGACAGAAAGTGCCTGTTGTGGCGAAGCAGGGCGCTCTCCCCAGCTGTTGCTTCTGTTGTCTAGATGAAGACCGGGCCATTCGCAGAGCACTCCAACCAGCTGTGGAACATCAGTGCGGTCCCCTCGTGGTCCAAGGTGAACCAAGGTCTCATCCGCATGTATAAGGCTGAGGTGAGTAGGGCGGCCCACTGCTCTGCTGTGGCCCTCAGGCCAGCCCCTTGACACATGGGGCCTCAGACTCTCCACAGGGAGTCTGAAAAGTGCTGGGCTGAGGCCCACTTCTGCCCTCATTAGTGCAGAGGCTGAGCAAGACCCTGCTGCTGGGGGCAGGGCTCTTCCTGCCTGGTCCTGTTGAGTTAGGGTGACACAGTTGCCAGAGGCCCTTCCACGCTAGCAGCCTGGTGTTTCCCATGGTGACTGGAAGCAAGGCATTCTTGGAGTGGAGTGGCCTCCTGGAGGCGTCATCCTAAATGGTTCTGTCAAGCTATAGTTTGTAGCTGCAGGCTGGTGACGGCCCAGGGGACGCTGGACCTGGCACTTTCAGGACCACTTCTGGTGGCCTCCAGTGCCCGGGCAGGCCATGGGTTCCCGAGCTCCTGCTGCTTCGATGCTGCTGCCCTTCGCCTGCCTGGTGCCTTCTGCCCTTTTCCAAAAAGGGTGGGAACAAATGTCTTTCTACCTACATCTTGGGCTTGGCCTTGAGCAGGAACGACCTGCATGCGCAGTGCCCCCTCATCTGGAGTGGAGCCGTGGGCCCCCAAAGTGCCTTCTTTTGTTTCTCCTTCCTTCTCCTCTGGGAGGATGCCCAAGGTCTGCTTCCTTCTTCCCTCACCAGAGGCAGGACAGCACCGCAGGGGTGAGAGGCTTCCATGCATGGCTCTGAAGGGGTTAACAGTGCTGGAGCTGCTGCTGACCGCCTGGCCCTCCTCCTCAGCCCCTCCCCCTCGGTTCCCTTCTCTGGACTTCACATCCTGTGTTTAGGTTGCAGCCTACATACCTCTCTAATCTGAGCCTCCCTTGCTGGGGGTGCCCAGGCTCCTTCCACAGCTGCCCCACCCAGCTCTCCCTGTCCTGAGAGCCCAGGTCACTGCCCTCTGTCCTGTCCTTCCTGACTGGCCTCTCCCACCAGTCCCACGGTGGTGCTGCTGGGCCACGCTGCCACCTTGCGGCCCGCTTGCTGCTGGGGGCTGTCTCAGCAAGGGAGGGCTCCATGGCTGCTTGGCCCTGACCCTCTTCCAGAGGCAGAGAGCTACAGAGCAACAAGCTGAGGGAGGGGCAAAACGAAGGTTTAAGATCAGGATGTGAGGCAGGAGATTGGCAAGCTTGAGGTTGTCCTGGGCAACTTAACAAGACCTTGTCTCAGAATTTACAAAAGGCTGGGGATGTAGCTCAGTGGTAGAAGGTTTGCTTAGCCCTTGTGAGGCCCTGAGTTTTATCCTCTATGCTGTGAAAAAATTCGAAACAGTGGTGCAGCGCACAGAACAGACTCTAGTCCATGACGTAAAGGTAGCCAGACTCTACAGTTGTTTGTATCCAGAAGATTGGAGCTGGAAACTGCATGAATTCCAGAGGCATCCTTCCGAGCCCTGATGCACACAGGGGCGGTAGGAGCTTGCTTGTCCTGGTGCTGTGTAAGGCAGACTGCTTTGTAGGCCACTGCTGGAGCTCCCTGACTTGGTTATGAACCCCAAGTCTTTGCAGTGCTCAGAACTCACCGATGGGGTCCTAGGAAGTAGCCCTTAGTGTCTGGTTTCCGAGAGTCCGTGGAGCTGTGTGCTGTCCCCACACCCCCAGGAAGGACATGCTTCTCTGGCCTGTTCTCAGTCCACAGGACCTTCGAGGGCCCCAGCTTTGATGTCCAGAAGGGATTAGCAAGGCCAGAGTCACCTGCCTAAGTTGGCTGCTGGCAAGAGTGGCATTATGTGACCTCAGGATTTGGGACTACCTTGTGTTTCCAATATGTTTTCTTTTTATTTACTTATATTTTTCCTATAGTACTAGGGATTGAACCCAGAGCCTTCCAACATGAGCTGCAGCCCCAGCCCTTTTAGTTCTTTTTATTCTGAGATAGGGTCTCACTGAGTTGCCCAGGCTGGGCTCAAACATGACATTCTCCTGTCTCAGCCTCCCAGAGTGCTGGGATTACAGTGTGGGCTACCATCCTGGCTCTGACCTGGTCTTTCTGAGTTGAAGAACCAGTGCCTTCATGGGTCCTGGGTGGCCTAAAGGCTTGCTATGTAGGCCCCTGGTCCCGGAAGGCTGTGAGGGGCTGGCTGAAGGACCTGGCTCAGTGGCAGAGGCTCTGGTGCCTTAGGCACTTCCTGCCCCAGAGCGGTAGACTTTCTCTGCCTCAGCCCAGCCTGGCCTCCTGTGGCCCTGGGTCTCAGGGCTGAGTGGAGAACCCTCTGCCTCTGCTCTCCTTGCCTTCGCTGCTTCTCGGGTGTGAGAGCTGGAGGCAGGTTGACTTTTGACCCCTTCTGGAATTCAGGGCCCTGGGGGCCCTTTTGTAAACTCCCACCACTTCTGGATGACATCAGCACAATGGCAGCTGCCTTGCCTCTGGCCTGGATCTGCTGCTCCAACCCCCCTGGGGCCACCCCAGCAGCCTGCTCCCCACTTTCCCGGCACCTCTGGCCTTGCTGACCACCTGTGTGCCCCTCCCCACTTCTTCTGCAGCTGGTTTCTCGGGTGAAGGAAGTGGGGCTGGTCATGGTGCTCCTTTGTCCCTCTTAAGTTAGAGTGAGGCAGGCCTCGTGTTGCACCCCAGTGAGGAGGTCTTGTTCCTGGCTGGAGGTGTGGGAGGAGCCCTGTCTGGTGTGGGAACAGCCTCACCCTGGCCAAGCTGTGGCTGAGAGCCCCAGGCACGGGAGACAGGAGGTACAGCCCTGCCGGTGGCCTGGGGCCCAGTTCCCTGGTAGGCCCTGTCCCCTGGGCTCTGGGTCGCCACCCCTGCGTGCTGTGTCCCTGCCCCCCACAAGGCTCTGGGAACAGCCTGGGGAGCTGTCAGCTGGTTCCTGTTGTCTCACTTTGAAGTGCCAAGTGACTTTCTCAGTCCAGACCACTGAGAACTGAAGAAAATAGGGCAGGGAATTTAGCTCAGTGGTTCCAGCGCCTGCCTTGCAAGCACAAGGTCCCAAGTTTAATCCCTGGTACTAAAAAGAAAATGGGCCTTGGCCTCTGCTTAGGCTTGTGTTCAAATGTCCCTCGCTGCCAGGCCAAAACCAGGGCTAGGCTGAGGGTGCCGGTATCAGGAAGGTCCTTCTTACCTCTTGTGTCCAGCTTCCCCCCAGGCCCAGTGGTGTCACTTAGCTGCTGTCATCTGGACTTGGCTTCCACTTTGGAGGGTCACCCCCCCCCCATGTGGTTTTATGGTCTGACTGCTGCAGCGGGGGCTCTTTGGGTGGGAAGAGCTGTGGGGAGCAGGAGAGACAGGTGCCCCCTTTCTTGAAGGCCCAGAGGCTACTCCGACTGCATGGAGTAGCATGGAGACCCCTGGGGTGGCTCTGGTTTGGACCCTTGGTGTCTGGATCCCCTTGGGCCTTTACTCTCTACTCTGCCTTCCTTCACAGTGCCTGGAGAAGTTCCCCGTGATCCAGCACTTCAAGTTTGGGAGCCTGCTGCCCATCCACCCTGTCACCTCCAGCTAGCAGGGCTGAGTTGCAGTCACCCAGGCTGGGTTCCCGAGCCCTCCTGACCCCGGATGCCCCTGCCCCACCCTGTGTTCTGTTTGATGAGAGGCTGTTTACTGGGGTGGGTGCTAAGCAGGGCTTGGGCTGAAGGACCTGGGTTGGGAGAAGTGACCAAAGTGTGGCCAGTGTCCTGACCTCTCTGTGGCGGTCAGGCGAGAAGAGAGGAACTGGGACCTGACTCCTGTTCCCGGCCTCCCTCTCCCCCTTCTCTCCTGCAGTGCCACTTGGAGACCAGGGGCTGTGGGAAGGGGCATCTTGCTTTCCATTGCTTTCTCTCCCCTTTCCCACCCATGCCTTTCCGAGGGTTAGAGTTCTGTTCCTTGCAGGGTGGGTCTGCTCCCCAGGCCTTGTTTGGGTGGGTATCTGGGTGTCTGCTGCAGGGCTGGAGGCTGAGGTTGGTGGCCAGCCATGGGGTGGGTGTGGAGAGGCCTTGCTGTTCCAGCTGGCGGGCTCCCAGGCTCCTCATCGAGGCTGCCCCTGGGCCCAGGGCCTCAGCTTGGCTTTTGTGTTCTCCGGCCCTTGGCTTGGCCATAACCACATTTCTCCCTCCCCAGAGGTCACCCAGCTGTGAAAGCTGCCCTTTGGGTAGGTGCTGGGCTCTGGGAGGGCTCTGGAGTGTGTGAGGCCTGCCTTTCCAGAACTTTCCCAGCATGGAGAGGCAGCAGAGACTCAGGGAGGGGCTTGGGGCTGATTCCTCCGGGCGCCCAGGCCTGGCTGCTTCTGGCACCACTTCGCTACTGTGACTTCCCTGGGGCACTCAGCCTGCTCTGCTCCCTTGGGCAGGTGGGTGCTGGCGTGACCAGGCTGGGGGTAGCCACCCTATGCTTCCTTGTCCTCCTGCCTCCATGATGGGATGAGGTAAGGGATGGTGCCCAGGCCCAGGTGCTGGCTCTCAGTGCGGGCCGGGCCGGGGGCACAAGTTGTGCTGCTAGGTGCCTACCCATTTCCTCCTGCCCTCCTAGCCTGCCCTTCACCACCCCTCCTGGGTCTGGGTCCGTAGAACCTGTGGGGAAGGCACTCCGAGCAGCACGACCCAGGGGTTCAGTGGTCTGGGCAGAGGTTGGGACAGGATTGTCAGACTCGAAGACAGATTCTGGAGAGGCCGGCACAGCCTCCTCCCAGGCCAGGCCTTGGCCCTCCTGGCTCCCTGTCCCCTGGGCCCCAGCCCCTGCACCTGTGTTGCTGTTCGGATTAAAGCCTCTGTTTTGCACCTGTTGCCAGTGTGAGACATCTTTTCCTGCCAGGTGCTTGTTTCATCTCTGCATCACTTTGTCCCCATTCGGTCCCCTCCCCTTAGGCCACAGTGTGTGGGGCATGAGGTGCTTCAGTTGGGTTGGTTTTCCTGGAGGAGGACAAGAGACTGCGAGCCCTGAAGTGTAGGTGGGTAGGTGCTGAGCCCGGGCAGAGTGTGTGTTCTGCAGGTGGGAGCAGTTGTTGGGTAGAGGGTGCCAAAGGGCTGGGGGCCTTTCGGGCCAGAGGTCAGGAGAGACCTCGAGGGAGCTGGGGCTGTGGAGCACAGCCTGGCCTTGAGGAGTCCGCAGTTCAAGCTCAGTTGCTGGCCTGTGGGGAGGCAGACAGGAGACAGCCTGTTAGGGGGCTGTAGCTTTGGCTGAGCACAAGGGTGTTGGAGGCCTGGAGTCAGGGGTGGAAATGGTTCATTCAGATGTTGGAGGGAAGAGTGAGAGCCACAGGAGCAACAAGAACCCAGTGCCTGGTGTGTGTAGCTCAAGGCCCTTCTGCTGGGGAAGTCAGACAGAGCTTTACCTGCTTGCCTTCTAGGAGGTGGGGCAGCCGCTGGATACGCCGGTATAGCACTCAGCTGGTGTCGCTGTGTGTATGTGTGTGCAAGTGTGTGTCCCACTGCTTGTGAGAGGTGAGGAAGAGACCATTTCCAGGAGGAAAGCCCACAAGACTGGAAGGAAAACAGTGAGGGCCTGGAGTCCGAGTCCGGAGGAAAGTTTTTCTTGACTAATAACCATGAAGCGCCAGTCATATGAAAGGCATTTAGGGGAATGTGCAGATGGGAGGAGGGGAGAATCCTGTCATCTGGGGGCCAGCATTGGGGAGCTGGTCTGGACCCCAGGGTGCTGCCCTGCTCCCAGGCCAACCACACCCTCCCCTGGACGGCCAGCAGCCTGGCCTCGTGCTTCCTCGCAAAGGCAACTTGGTGAGCTCCACTAGCTTGGTGCCCACTGCAGTGGACACAGACCCAGGACATCCTGGGGGCCCGTGACGGAGAGAGGTGTGGTGCCAGGAGCCAGACTGCAGAGGCTGGAGTTGGCCCCCTGGGACTTGGGGTCAGGCTTCAGGTCCCTTGGAGTGGAGTCCTCCAGTGCTCTACACACCACCTTGACAGGAGGGCGGGGAAAGACGTCCCACGCTCAGTGCCAACCAGCGCCTGGCATGCAGCTGTCAGTGTGGACCACGCTTAGAGAAGAGTCAAGTGAAGCTGTGAAGCCAGGGCAGAGGCTGCAGGTGCCGGACCTGGGTGGCCACCTAGTGGGGCAGCTGGCTGTCAGTAGCAGGGCTTCGGGCGGAGGCACTGTGCAGCAGGGAGAGGGAGACAGTGGGATTAGGGTAGTTCTCTGACCCTGGGCTGTCCCACTGTGCCGGGGCCCCCAGGGAGGAACGGGCTGAGCTCGGTGAGAGGCAGAGAGTCTGAAAAGAGCTGTTGGGCAGACGTGGTGGGTCTGGCTGATTGGGGAGCTGGCAGGGCTGTGGACAGGGAGGGGCAGGCTGCAGTGGCTCCCAGGATCCTCCCAGGACCCCAGGTGCTCCAGCCTTGGGCTCCCTGGCCTCCCCTACACCAGCCTTCTCTGCTCCTGAAACTCTCCTAACCACTGAGCAGCTTGGCCCTGTGCCCAGAACCCTTCAGCCCTCAAGGGAAGCCCTGCCCCTCCAGGTTCTGCTGAGGCCTCAGGAGGCTTCCTAGGCCATGCTGCCCCTGCCCCTCTTGCACTCATACCAAATCGGGACAGCACTTCCCTGTGCGCTGCAGCAGCCCCAGGAGCTTTGGGGGGAAAGGGAGGAGCCACCTGGTTGAACCTGGGGTGGGGTTTGCTCTGCAGACAGAGCTCCTCTGTCCCTGGAGTCCTCGGGAGGCTGATGGAGTCTGTGGCAGGTGTGGGAGGTGGGCTCAGCCCCACCATTGCTGTGCCCTGGCAGGGCAGGGCCTCATCTGTCCCCAGGAGGGTGCTTCAGACCCAGGTGCTGGGACTTACCTGTGAATGGCTAGGGTAGGTCAGGGCCCTCCCCACAGAGGGGTGGTAGGGACATGGGAGAGGGTGAGATCGCCTTGGAGGATGTGGGACAAAGCCAGGCTGGGCACCCCCCAGACTGGCACAGGCAAGGAGGAGACGGAGATAGAGCCTTTGCTGAGGGCCAGTGCAGGAGACGCCCTCAGACAGCACAGTTCTGAGGGCACTGGGGCTCGAGAGGTGCCAGGGGCTGTGGAGAGAAGAGGAGGAGCTGGAGTGCAACTGCAGGCCCGGGCCCACGGGAGGTGACAGGTGAGCATGAGCAGGGTGCACGCGAGAGGCCAGGTTAGAGCTGAGCCAGGAGCTCCTCGTGCGTGGGTGGGGCCCCCGGGGCCCACCCTCTTGCAGTGGATTCTAGCGTGACTTATTCCAGGAAAACTCAGAATGCCCCAGCAGTTGGGGCTTGTTAGAGGCTTGATGGAGCCAGTGGGTACTGGGCCATCATGGTTGCTGTGTGTTTCTTCTGGAAGATGCTTGTGAGCTGTTGGTAATGGGAAAACAGCCCCTTTCTGTAGAACAGCACAGATCTGCCTTCCTGAGCCTTCTGTTTTTTGGTTCACCCATCCGCATGCATAAAGGTAGCAATGTGCTTATGCCTGCTAATGGGGCTGGGGAAGTTGTGGAGAATCCCATTGCTTTTCCTGCCTCCAAAGATAGCCAGGAAAATGCTAAACATCACTGAGCCGCAAAGGAGAAAGGGATTGTGGGTATGTGTTAACTTTGCTTTTTTTTTTCATATTTGATTTTTAAATCTTTCCACAATGTCCAAATAGTACTTTTGTACAGAGGGGACAAAAAAGAAATTGATGAAAAACATCTTCCCCCTAAAGAGCTTGGAGAATGGGGCACTTATGGAGGGGAGGGGAGGATGTGTCCACTAGGCCAGAGAGGAGGGAGTCGCTCCGATGCCTAGTAAGGAAGGGGCAATGTGGCCTCAGCAGGTGTTTGGCACAGAGACCCCTGAGAGCAGGCCCGGAAGGCTGGGCTGTGAGGGCCAGTACAGTGTTAGAGAGGATGATGGGCTGGACCTGCCTGCCACCCACAGCCTCACTGGCTGGGGGTGACCTCTGGGACCCGGCCCCTGCTCTCAGGACCCCCGCAGTCCACAGTTCAGTCCTCTTTCCTGCTTGTGGCCTGGATGTGGGTAGTGGAGGTAGTTATAAGTGGGGCAGTGATTCTGCTGGGGTGTTTTCCTGAGCAGCACAGGGGCAGAGATCTTGGTGGGCCCATCTTCCACTGAGCCCCGAGCACCTCTCTGCATGTGAGGTGGTATCCCCAGCGCTTCCCTCCCATGAGCCCCACCCTGCCCCACCCTGGTCTCCATGCTGTACCCTTTCCAGCTGGGCTCTGCTGACTCGAGTCCTCTCATCAGCCAATGTGTGGACAGATCCCTCTGCCCTCCTTAATGCTGGAGGCTAGGTAGGGGCGCTGACACACAGGCACAGGCGAGATTGCAGGCTGGGCTGCGCCACATGGACCGGGTGCTCAGACCTGAACTTGAGGACAAACTGGCTGCCTGTGCCTGGACTTGGGGCTCCACCAACCCTCCTCGAGCTGGGTGACCCCTGCAGTGGGCAGGAGTGTGGTGGTCCAGGCGTGCAGGGCTCTGGAGTTGGCCCTTGCACTTCCCATTGTGTAAACCTGATCTGGTCTCAACCCCACTGAGCCTCAGTTTCCTCAGGTACAGGTGGGATAAATGAACAAGGCCTTCTCAGGTCTAAGCCATTGACGGGCGGGTGTTGTTGGCATTGTGGCACTGTCTCATCTGATCTTCATAGGCCTAGGAGGTAGGCACATGGTAACGGGCACACACAGGGTAAGGACTTCCTTGGTAAGCAGTGTCCAAACCCAAGCCACCGGGATCGATGTGGACATGTGGCCCCTGAGCTAGCAGTGACCAGGAATCCACCTCTGCATATCTATTGAGCCCACTTGGTGCTGGCTCTATGCAAAAGGTGCCATTAAGGATGAGGGAGGACAAAGGCTTGGGTCTCCTTTGTGGGGGTCTCAGGGATACAGGAAGGTGTGCAGGAGCTGTGGACGTGGCACAGGGTGGGGGGCAAGGCCAGAACCCCCAGCAATAAGGATTCCTGTGGGAAGGCTCTGCACTGTTGCAGGGTACCAGGTGCTAGAGGCAGTCGCCCTGTTGCTGGCTCTGATGCCAGGTCACTAGCCTGGGCTACGCTAGCTTAGTGCCTCCTCCCAGCTCCATGAGATCATTCAGGAGTGGCTCCTGCCAAGGTCAGTGCAGACCCCTGGCCCTTGTGTTCTCATGACCATAGCTGCTCCTGACCCAGATGCTGCCTGACCCTGGCCCCTGGATGTTTCTGCAAACTTTGGAGCTAGTGGCTCCTGAGTCCAGTGTGTGTGGGGGGCCCTGGGATAGGTGCCTGGAAGCTGGTTTCACCTCATCCTCACCATGGCCAGCGATGTCTGTGTCACAGAGGAGGAAACAGGCTAGGACGGCCCAGGTCACTGCTGGCCAGGGGGCCTCTTTCCCATGGATCCTCATGCTCAGTCTGTCCCTGGTGCCTGACCTGAGGCCTTGGAGTAACCCTAGATGCCTTGTGCTGTCCCCACTCATGGCCAGCAGCTCCTGTCCTCCTTCTGAGCCTATCCTTCCAGGACAGCACTGGCCTCGGAAAGGCACCAGGGCCTGATTCCCCTTTGGGAAGCAGGTGCTGATTTGCACAAAGGCAGCAAAGAGGCAGGACAACAGTGGCAGTAAGGACAGATGTGGCAGACAACATGTGTCTTGGTGTGTTAGCCAGTGAGATGGGCTTCTGTGTTCCCTCTTGGAGTCCCCAAATCTGAGAGAGGGGCATCATGTCCCTGTTTTAGGGATGATGAAGGTGGAGCTTGGAGGCTTTTGGTGGCCATCCAGGGCCTCCAGCTCATCCTAGTTTGATAACAGGTCAGGTCCAATCAGGGCCAGCAAGACACGGCACTCCCTGCTTAACGAGAGAAAGACATTCCTGCACCTAGTGGGAACTGATTATGGGCAAACAGGCTCCTGGTTCTCCAGCCCCAGCCACCTTATCTCGGTGGGCAGCCATCAGGGCCCAAACCCAGGCATTATTCTGAGTTTCTTTCTTTTCCTCTACCCACAGAATCTAACTGTATTAGTCAGCTTTCTCACTGCTGGGACAGAATACCTGACTCTTGCAACTTAAAGGAGAGATTGATTTTGGCTCATAATTTCAAAGGTTTCGATCCATGGTTGGCTGGCTTTAAGGCAGAAACGGCAATGTGGAAGGGCCTGGCAGAGAAAAGCTGCTCATGTCATGGTGACCAGGAAGTAGAAAAGGGAGAACACACCCTTCCAGGTCACATCTCCAGTGACCCACCCTTTCCAACCAGGTCTCACCTCCAAATATGACTTTTGGGGGAGTTTTAATTAATAAATTTATTTTATCCCATTCTCTCCTCAAGACCCCTCCCCTCCCTATGTACAAAAGTTTCCATTTTTTTCCTTCTGTTTGCACTTTTTTTTCTTGTCCCTTCCTTCCTCCCTCCCTTCTCCCTTGTTCCCCTTCCCATTTGAACACCTGGGGGGAAATTTTAGATCTGAACTATAGCATTCCTCTCCTGGCTGCCAAAAGGCTCATGTCCATCTCCTTATGCAAAATGAATCTAGTCCATCTCTAAAAGTCACCAGAACCTTAACAGTTCTGAAAAGTACAAGTCCAAAGTCTCCTCTGGGACTCAAGGCAAACTCTGGACTATAACTCCCTATAAAAATAAACAAGCTGGGCCAGGGATGTAGCTCAGTGGTTCCCGCGCCTGCCTCGAAAGCAGAAGGACCTGAGTTCGATCCCCGGTACCAAAAATAAAATAAAAAAACAAGCTGGGCACCACCGGAGGCTGAGGCAGAGGGTTGCTGTGAGTTCAAGGCCAACCTGGACTACATAGACCCTGTCTCAAAAAACCTAAATAAATAAAATAATAAAGATCAAAAAGAAAGTTAAATACTTCCAGCATACAATGGCACAGGTTAAATATTCTCATTCCAAAAGGGAGGAATAAGGGAATAGACACAAATTGGACCAAAGCAAGACTAAAACTTAGCAGGGCAAACAGTCCTGCAGCTGCTTGTCCAGCACCTAAGGCAAATTGTGGTGAGATGTGAGCCTCAAAGGGATTGGACAGCCCCACCCCTATGGCCTTGATGATTGCAGCCCACATGGCCTCTCTTGGGCAGGCTCCACTCATTGCCTGTGGCTTTCCACAGCAGACATTCCATTTTCCTGGCATCTCCAACTTCCTGGGTTCTCCACTGCACTTTCAGCTTCATGTACAGCTTCACACACTGCCCTCTCATGGGGTCCGGTCACACATTTTTGCCTGGTCTCCCAGACCTTCTGAAATCTGGGTGGAAGCCTCTTTGATCCCATAACTTGCAATCTGCATGACTGAAAAAGCACCTTGTGGATGACACTCAGATCAGCCTCCAGCTGGAGCAGTAGCTTTGCCCCTGTGAACCATGGCTGCATTAGTTCGTAAGTGCCTGGATGATTAAACACTTCCCTACATGGCCCTGAATGAACAGACATCCTAACGACTCTTCTCAAATGAAAGATGTACAGTTTTGCACCCTTGAGCCTGTGATGAGTGGAGTCTTACTAATTTCTAAGATCCTCTCAAGGCATATTTCTTATCCCTGTACAAAATATTGCCTTCTTTTTAATGATAATCTTTTTAGCAACAATCCTCTTTCCCCCAATGTTGTAAGCCCTTCCTTTCTGAAGAAAGTTTCAAGTCCTTCATTATGTTCTTTCTACTGATTCTCACTATAGATCTTGGTAAAAGCACCTAACAGGACCCATCCCACAGCCTCAACATTGGGCTGCTTTGAAGTTTCCTCCACCAGATTAATTAGTTCACCATCTTTAAATTCAACCTCATATAAAGTCTTACGGCATGGGTAAAATGTAGACTTTATTTTTTCTGCCAGAATATAACATGCATGGCATTTAGTCTAGTTTCCAATAGAGTCCTCATTCCCAACTGAAATCTCATGACCCTGCCCTTTACTATCCCTATTCCTATCAGCATTCTGGCCTTTGCATTCCAGCCAGAATCTCATCAATCTCTGTTTACAGCATTCAAGAGGTTCTCTAGCCAGCATTTCCAAACCTTTTCAAGCTCTTCCTGCAAACCAGTTCCAAAGGCTTCTGAACAACATGGTCAGTCACAGCGATGACCCTACTCTTGGTACCAGTTTTCTTTCCATTTCTGGGACAGAATACCCAACACCTGCAACTTAAAGAAGGCGAGGTACTGGCAAAAAAACCAGACCTGTGGATCAATGGAACAAAGTAGAGGAGCAGAAACAATCCTAAACACATTCAACTTTTTTACCTTTGACAGAGGGACCAAAAACACACACCGGAGGAAGGATAGCCTGTTTAATAAATGGTGCATGGAAAACTGGCTATCCACATGCAGAACACTGAATCTAGACCTATATCCGAACATGTACTAAACTAAAATCAAAATGAATCAAAGGTCTAAATGTTAAACACAGTCTACTGAAAGATAAAATAGGTAAAACTCTTGCTTGAAGTCAAAGGCGAAGTCAAGGACTCTCTGAACAGAACTCTAGTTGCACAGGAAATAATATCAAAAATCAAATTAAAAAGCTTCTAGGGGCTGGGGATTTAGCTCAGTGGTTCCACTGCCTGCCTCACAAGTGAGTTCAATCCCCAGTACCAAAAAACAAAAAACAAAAAGCTGCACAGCAAAAGAAACCAACAGTGAAGAGAGACCCTACAGAATAGGAAAATATTTTCCCAGCTATTCCTCAGAGAGAGAGGACTAATCACTACAATATATAAAGAATTCAAAAAAAAGTTTGTAAACTGAGGTATCACTGTAGATATTTCTCAAATGGAAGCAATCAAGGGATGGAGGGAGGAGAGGGTAGAGGAAGGACATGAATAAAGATGATGTGTTATGTACATGTACCAACTTACCACAAGGAATGTATTATGTACTGCAAACATTAATAAATGAAAAAATTTTGTGATCTAAAAATAAAAAGGAAAACAGGTCTGGCTCAGAGTTTCAGTGGGTTTAATAGTCTATGGTCAGGCGGTTTCAAGGCAGAAATGGCATGGCGGAAGGGCCTGGCAGAAAAGCTGCTCGTATCATGGTGGCCAGGAAGCATAGAGAGAAGGGAGGAGCCAGGGACAAGAACACAGCCTTCCAGATCACATTCCCTGATCCACTTCTTGTAACCAGGCCCCACCTCCAAATGTGAGACATTTGGGGACCATTTTAGATCTAAACCATGGCTCCAACCCATGAGCAGGGGCTAGTGGGTCTCCCTCCAAATGAGGAATCATAGTATGTACATTACAATATTCAGAACAAGAAAATGGTCAAAGGAAACTCCAACTTGCTGACTTTGGCTTTATTTGCATAACTCTTACATGTGATACTGTAATGTATAATGCATAAAACTACAGTACTGTAGGGCTGGGGATTTAGCTCAGTGGTTTCGTTGCCTGCTGCGAAAGCACAAGGACCCGAGTTCGATCCCCGGTACCACAAAACAAAACAAAAAAACCTACTGTACAATCAGCAAAAATGCATTGTATAAACAAGGTATACTGTACAAGAAAAAGACATGGAGGCTCTATAAACAAGATGTACAAAAAAAAGCAAGTCTGAGCGGTGGGTCACTGAGTGAGGAATGCATGTAATTCACACCTATTACTTCTCTCTTACCTGCACCATGGCCAGCTTAGTCTCAGCCACTGTCAGCTGTCCTCTCTGGGTCCGACTCCCCTCTGCCCTCCTTACCTGGGCTGTCCCCTGAGCTGCTCAGAGGCGGATCCCATCGGGATCTTTCCTCCAAAATCCCAAGCTTGTTGCTGACCCAGGGCCTTTGTACCTGCTGCTGCTTTGGCTCAGGCTGCTTGGCACCAGGCCGAGCAGGGCCTCCTTGGATTTTGGGAGCTCAGTTCAGATGTTGCCTCTGTACAATGACCCTCTCTGTCTCTCTGAATTGCTGCTGCCAAGGGAGCTACCCCCAAGCTAGTTGTCCTTCACCCTGCCATCTTCCAGTTCCCTCCACTAGCCCTTCATAATCTGAGATTTTACTCTGGTGCCTTGTTCAGTTGATCATCTTCTTTCTCAGTCAAAAGTGGGCTCATGAGGGTAGGATGTGGGCCCATTTGGGCCACCATTGAGTCCCCAGTGGCTGGCCCAGAGTATGTAGGTGCTCAAGAGTTATTTATGGAACACGGAATGAATGAATGAACAAATGAGTGAAAGAGCTGGACAGAGCTCCGGGGCCATTCGGGCAAGACGCCTGCCCAGGCCCTGCACTTGGTTCTGTCGTTCACTCCCAAGTGTGGGCAGCACCCTTGACAGAGACGGGGCGGACTGAGTGGCCTTGTCCTTGGGTAGCTGAGTGGCCAGGGCATTCTTTGTTTGTTTTGAGCTGGGGATCGAACTTGGGACTTAGTGCTTTCAAGGCAGGTGGTGGAATCACTGAGCTAAATCCCTGGCCCTGTCAGGGCATTCTTAAGAGTAGAGGTGGAACAGCAAGGCAGAGACCGAGCAGAAGCTGCCCTGCCTTTGATAACCCAGGCCTGGCACCTGACATAGCAGGAGAGAATCCAAGTGGCACCCAGGCCCCCACTGCTAGCCTCCTCATCTCCTTCGGCCACCATGCTGTGTGGGCTGCCATCTTCCCAGTGTCTGCCTGGCCTGCAGGAAACGCTTCCTGCAACCAATGGAAGTTTGCAGAGCACCCACTGTGTGCAGGCACCGCACCATGCTCTCCAGGGCTGCGGATGAGCAACAGAGACGCGTGAACAAACCTACAGGAAACAGCAAGCAGCGATAAACTGAAAAACAAGGTGGGTGTGATGGAGGGGTGTAATTTGGCAAGGGTCTTCAGGATGACAAGCAGAAAGAGACCTGAGTAAGTGCAAGAAGTGTTACCTGTGCAGACAGCTGAGACCATGGAGCATTCCCTGCAGAGGGCCGCAGGTTCCAAGGCCCTGAGGTGGGAACAGCCTTGGCATGGTGTGGGCTGTGAGGAGGAGGCTGGAGTGTGCCGAGTCGGGGGACGGCGGGAAGGAGAGGACAGGCCCCCTGGCAGTGCTGAATTGGCCAAGGCAGCCGCATTTATACCACCGAAATCGGCAAGTGCTATGAGCGAGATCACCCACCAGCTGCTTTTATTGATTGACTGATTCTGCAGGCAAAGGAGGGAGGCATTCGGGGGGTTTCAGTTCGGACAGGTCAGCTCTGAGACGTGGATACCCCAAAAGCAGAGATGAGGCAAGCAGGGTGCTGGGATGGTTCCAGAGGGAGCTGTCCGTGTGGGGTCCCCAGCATTTAGGGGAAGGGAAGGACCACCCCGCAACAAGACTGAGGAGACAGGAACAGAAGAGTGGAACTAAAATGCTCTCTCCTGCCCTGCTGGTATTTTCATTTTTCAAACTAAGCAGAGGGTTGTGTGGGAACAGAGCTCCTCCCTCCAGAACCCCAGGGAAGGTGGGAGAAGGAGGGGCTGAAGTGGGGCTGACCAGCCTGCTAGGCATCGGGATGGTCACGTGCCCCTACCTGGCCAATCAGAGGGCTCCTGCCTCCCCCCTGCTGTGATTGGGTCAGAGCTGAGCATGTGACCCGGGCCTGCCAATGAGGTCTCCCTTGTACTTCCTGTTGGACCAGTTGGGAAGATGCCCTGCTGCCTGGCTTGGTGAGCTGGGAAGATGGCGTCCTGGCGATGCTGGTGGCCAGGCTGGCACATAATTCAGGGTCCGGGGCAAGGTAAAGATGCAGGACCTGTTACCCATCAAGCAGGAAAAATGACACTTCCCTGGTCTCTCTTGCAACTTGACATGGGTTTTAAATTTTCTGTTTACTGACCTTTGAAGTAAGGAAAAATTAAAATTTTAAATGACTAGCATGGTTTTTGCCATTCATCCTTATATCGGACCATACCAGTTTTCGATACACATATCAGAGCATTTACTTCACGTACAGACTCGCTGAAAGGACACAGTTCGTATTTTGTGGCTTGTCCCTGAGGGTCTCTTGAGCTGGCCAGAAAGACAACCACGAGCCAGGTTCAGCAGGTGGCAGCAGGAGGAGGGGACCCTAAGGGGTGCTTCTCCCCATGGGAGGTGTGTGCCTGCCCTGCCCCCCCTGCTATGCCTCCTCCTGTGTGTGCCCACCTGTGACACCTGTCAGCTGTTGTCCTGGGTCCTGGCTCCTCCCCTTCCCATAGCCCCCTGCACCTTACAGCACAGAGCTGGTGCCCAGAGGTCCCAAACCCAGGTAGGGTGGGGGAGGGGCTCCCCCGTCAGGGCAGGGTCTCTGGTTGGCTGTCAGATGGGCTGTCTGTGGCAGGTGGGGAGGTGGCAGAGACAGGGCAGCACGGGAGTTGAAACTTTCAGCCTCTGACTCATACTCCCATCACCCCACACTTCATGTACAAAACAGGTTCAAAGATAAAACAATTACGGATTTCAAGACTGCAGCCGCAGAGCATTAAACCCCAAGCATGTGATTTGAACACAGGCCTTGTGCAACAGCACTGTTTCTGGCCAGTCTTGTTCAGGCCACAGAAAACCTAAGAAGAGGCCAAAGAGATAGAGGAAGTCCAAGAGAGCAAGCGAGGGCAGATGAGATCATGTGGGCCTCAGCTCCAGCTGTGCCCAAGCTGAAAGCTCTGGGGACCTCCCAGTTTCTGAGCCAATAAATAAAACCCCTTTGCCTAAGCTGGCTTTAGTTGAGTTTCTGAGGCTGGAATAAATAATACGGAGCCCACAGAGGTGAGGACCCAGGCTTGGGATCCAGACCCCCTGGTTCCTTTCTTGATTTAAAAAATCTTGGGCCTAGGGGCCAGGGATTTAGCTCAGTGGTTTGCCGCCTGCCTCTAAAGTGCAAGGACCCGAGTTCAATCCCTGGTACCAAAAAAAAAAGTCTTGGGCCTGCTGGGCGTGGTGGCACCTGTAATGTGGTGGCGGCTGAGGTAGGATGACTGTGAGTTCAAGGCCAGCCCGAACTACATAGCAAGACTGCCGCAAAAAAAAGGATGTTGGACAGAGGCAGGGATTTAGCTCAGTGGTTCCGCCGCCTGACTCGCAAGTGCAAGAACCCGAGTTCGAACTCTGGTAGCAAAAAAAAAAGAATGTTGAGCCTGTCCATGTTGGAAGGTCTGTAGGTCGCTTAGAGGTCTAGCTGTCCCTCCCCATGTGGCTCTGTTCTGCCACAGGTCACATGCTTTATCTGTTGTAGGCCTTGACTGCTTTTTCTCAACAAAGGAAAGCTTTATTTCCCAGTCTTTTCAGTTCTCTGCTGGCTGGTTGAAGAGGTGTCAAAGTGTGTGTGTGTGTGTGTGTGTGTGTGTGTGTGTGTGTGTGTGTGTGTGTGTGTGTGTGTGGGATTGGGGCATAGGGTATGGGGTTGTGGGGTGAGGAAGGCCTGGTAGGGGAGGACAGGTGGATGATCTCTCACTAACAGTTTCCTCTTAAAGCTACTCCTTGGAATGGACAAATAGTTCGTTCATTCATTTATTCATTCAGTCATCCATCTTCTGTCCATTCATTCATTCATCGCCAAGCATGTATCTTGAATGAAATTGGTCCCAAGTCCTGGGCTTTTTGTTGAAGGACTACTCTGGACAGAGCTGACCAGTGTCAGCATCACAGCTGTCACTTACTGAGCACTTGCTGTATGCCCTGCTCCCAGCTGTAGAAACCTTACTACATAAGTGGGTATTCTCACGCCCCTCCTTATTTTGCAGACAAGGAAGGGACTGGGGCCTCTGGAGCCTGGTTTGTATCAGATCTGTGGCTGGAGGCTGGGCTTGGGATGCACACCCCAGCCAGGGTGGCCCGGAAGCCCTCTAGTGCTTGGCGCTGGTGCTGGTCCACACCATTCACCCATTCCTTCACACCTTTGGGGGGGGCAGGAGGGAGGGACCCAACACAGCCCAGCACCCACCCCACGGGGCTGTCCATCCTTCCCCTCCCCCCAGAGCATAGACCTGTGTTGGTCTGGAGCTTCAGTGGGCCAGGCACGACCAGGGGAACTGGCTAGGGCAGCTGACCAGACTGAAAGCTGGGTTCCCCCACCTCTGCCCCTCTGCCACCTCCCCTTCACAACCCTGGAAGGAGGGAAGTTCCTGTACCCCCTGTAACTGCTGAGACTTCTTTTTTTGTTTTGTTTTTTGAGACAGGGTCTCAATATGTATTCTAGGCTGGCCTTGTTGCCCAGGCTGCATTCCTCCTGCCTCAGCCTCCTGAGTCCTGGGATTACAGGCATGTGCCACCACACTAAGCTGCTGGTTTCTTGAGGGCCTTTTGGGAGCAGGGTACCGCTTGAAGAAGCCCCTTCTAAGGTCATAACCAAATCATCCAGCGCTCTCCAGGGAGCCTGAGTCTTGGAAATGTTGGGCTGCTCGCTTCCTCTGCTCATCTCTTGCAGTCAGGGAGGGGCACAAGGCTCCTTCCGGCCCAACGAGTGAAGGAGAATCACTTCCATGATGGGGCTGTGAGGAGCCCTGGCAAGGCCCCAGCTCACAGTCTCTGCCTCCACCATGGAGCAGGTGGAGCAGCTGAGCATGGTCGCACTTTCCTGTAACCCCAGCACTTGGGAGACTGAAGCAGGAGGATGGCTTGAAGTTCAAGGCCAGCTGGGACTACATAGTGAGACCCTGTCTCAAAAACAAAAAAGGACAACAGAAAAAGAAGTAGCCAGAATTGCTGTGTCACCCCACGGAGAGCTCTAGCCTAGGAGAGTTGTCTTAATCGGACTTCACACGGTCAAGAAATAAAGCTTTGTTGTGTTAAATCTTCGAGATGGGGGTTAATTTGTTTCTGCAGCACAGCTGTTCCCATACTGACTAATACACTACCCTGTTCAACTCCCAGCTCACTATTACCACCTCTGCTCACCTGAATCTGTCTCATCCCCTTCAAACTGTTCCTCTTTCTAAAGAAAGAAATAACATTGAAAGAACAAATGCTGATTTGCTGTGGGGTTTTTTGTTTTGTTTTGTTTTTGAGACAGGGTCTCACTATGTAGTTCAGGCTTGGCTCTGAACTATGTAGCCCAGGCTGGCCTGGAACTCACAGTGATTCTCCTGCCTCAGCCTCCCAAATGCTGGTGTGAACAAACAGATGTCGCGCTCCCAGGTAGAGGTGGAATTTGATATCACCACCTGTGCTTCTCTTACTGTGCTTGGACACAGGGCCTCATCAGAAAGCTGGAAGCCATGGCTGCTTTTCTTCCTTTCCTTTTTCTTTTGTGCAGCACCTCCCACCTGCCAGGTGATGGCTGTGCTGCGGGGCTACCCTCCTGGCCCCTGGTGCCATGTCCTGACCCTGGGAGAGTTGGAGCTGGCCCAGGATCACACTTCTGTCCTCTGGCACTAGCGCTAGCTGTGCAGATGAGGGAGCATGCAGCTGGCAGGGAAGTGACTCAGCATGGGCCCAGGGAAGTCTCGAGCTGGGCCAGGACCTGCACTGGGCTCTGTGAAGGCCTGGCCAGTGTCCTTCCTGCTGAGCTCAGCCTCTTCCTCCTTAGCTTCCACCCAGATGGCTGAGAACCCTGAGGGTGTAGGGGGCAGTGTGCCTCTCGCTCCCCTCCACCCTGTCAACCAGCAGCCCTGGCACCTCACTCTGCGTGACCAATGGGTAGGGCTGGGACATGGCTCACACAGGCAGTGACTGGGTCCCGGGGTGAGCTTGTGTTTGTGTTTTGTTTTCCTTGTGGTGCTGGGCATCAAGGCCAGGGCCGCACTCCAGCCAGGCAACGTTGTACCACCGAGCCACGCCCCCAGCCTGGGCTTCTGCCTCATTCTTCTTTGTTACAAAACAGAGTATGGGGTCAGGGTGTGGCTCAGCAATACTGCACCTGTCTCAGCCTGGCTGAGGCCCGGGTTCCATCCCAGCACCAGAAACCAACCCACAAAACCACCACACTACAAAGCAGTGTGCAGGAGGGGCAATTCTCTTTGTTTTTTTTGGAGACTGGATCTCACTGTATAGTCCAGGCAGGGCTTGAACTCACTGTGGGGCCCAGGCTGGGCTCAAACTCACAGTGATCTTCCTGCCTCAGCCTCCTGAGCGCTAGGATTACAGGTGTGGACCATGCCCAGCAGGTAGCCTTTTTTAACTGGACATGGGGACAGATTGTGTTACCTGTATCCTGGATGTCCCCAGGCCCTACCTGCTGGGGTGTGAAGGGTAGCACTTTTCTCTGCCCAGGAGCTTCCAGTGGGGGCTACCAACTGCCCCTCAGGCCTGGCTCCAGGCTTGGGTCAGGAGCAAGTTTGGGACCAGACAGAGTCCTTTTCTGGGATTTTCTGAGTTAGCAATCAGGGAAGAGGCCAGTTCCTGTTGGGTGGTGAAACTGGAAGAGGAGGCAGGATCTGGTCTGCAGTCGGAGAGTTCGAGGGGCAAATGCAGAGAAGAAAGCCCAGGACTTCTAGAAAGAGCACCTGGAGATTTGTGCCTGGATCCTGCTGTACCTGAAGCCAGCTACACAGTTTACTGCAAGAGTCAAGGAATCCTACCTTTTGTCCAAGCTGGTGCCAGTCATGCTGTTGTCCCCTACCATCTAACTCAGTCCCTGCCCCGGATGGGGTGGCAGGACACAGACCCCACTTCCTGTGCCCGCTTGCATCATAATGTTCCGGATTCTTCCCCACAGGACTGTGAGTGCCAGCAGGCAGAGACTGGACAGTCGTGTGACGCTGGGCAAACCGTCTCATTTCTCTTTTCAGATTTTTAAGTTTTGGAGATGCATGTGCCTATGTCGCCCAGGCTGGCCTTGGACTCCTGGGATCAAGCAAGCTTCCTGACTCAGCCACCTGAATACTGAATACCTGGGACCTCAGGCATGTGTCACTGTGCCCAGTTCTAAGTATTCTCATTTCTAAAATGAGAATGTTAACAGCATCTGCCTCTGCCAGTCACAGAACCGCTTGCTGTTCTTGCGTCTGCTGTGTTCATTGGTGGTGGTCAGTTTTGTGCTGGGCATGGGCCCAGTGCCGAGTGGGCGCTTTGTCAGCATCTGCCCGGGGAATGGAGGGACAGGGAACTACTCCAGGTGTGCAGGCCCCATGCAGAGACACATGTGGTCACTTGCATGCTTCGGCTCCGTTTCTCTAACGCACACATGCGTGCCCAGGGCTCAGCGCCCACACAGTGGCCCTGCCGGGAGCAGGCTGCCTGGGGGCTGCTCACTTTCAGAGCTGCTGTTCTCTGGAAGCTCCCTCTCCTCACTACCCGGGGCCCCAAATCTCTTCCTACCCCCTCAGCTCCCCAAGGAGCACCCCCAAATCCTGCCTGGGTGTCTTGTGGGATCTGGCTTGGTCTTTTTACTGGAGGCAGAGGGGCTTGTGTGTGGACCGTGTGGTTTGCTTGTCTGTCCCCGCCCACTTTCTGGGGATCCTCATGGCCAGAGAAGCTTTCTGAGGTCTCTGGGGGGCGCAGGCCTGGGCATGCTCCTGCTGGGGCCGTGAGCCAGTGAGGGGCGCCTGGGGCCGGTGGCTCTGCGGTCCAGGTCTGTGTTTTGTGCGCATGTCCTAGTATTCGGGGACAGTACCGTGGCTGGTGTTTTGGGTCTCGCTATGGTGCCCTGGGCATGAACTCTCTGCCCCACGTGCCTTGGTCTTCAACACAAGTGGGGACCTTTCCACCCTGGACCTGGGTTTCACTAGGTGTGTTGTCAGCTTGAGCTCTGGAAAGCTGTCTGTGGGGAGCGGAGCCCTGGGCTGGGGTCCTGCCGATTTCAGAGCTCTGACTTCGCACCCCGCTACCCACCTACACTCCTCAGCCGTGGGGATCCCGGGGGACCTGCGTGGACTTCCTAGGCCCCTTGGCCGGTCCCTTCCCGTGCCCAGCCCCACGCTCCCAACAAAGGCGACCGAGCACGTGGCCTCCTCGCCGCGGACGTGGATCGGGGACGCTCGCGGCTTTCCGGGCCCCGCTCCCGCCAGAGCTGGGCCGGACGGGGTGATGCACCCCGGTGCTCACAGCCACCCCCGCAGCGCCGACGCCCCGGCCGAGCCTCGCCCACTCCTATCCGCAGCCGCTGCAGCGCCCTCCAAGCGGCGCTAGGGGGAGCTCTGGCAACTGGCTTGGCGGATGCAATAAAAACGGCGCTGCCAACAGCTATTTCCTTGGACTTGCAGGGAGAAATGGGGAGGGGGGACACGCACTGTTCCCCCTCCTCAGCAGCTCCAGCCTCTTCCCGTGGGAGGCCGAGAAAACAGCCCTGGGGGAGGTGGTGATGAAGGTGCCTTTCCTCCCCGTGGCGCACGCCTCCAGATCCTCCCGCTTCCCCCACCTGCGTCGCGGCCCTGCGTGGCCCCTGCGTCCCGGAGGGTGTCCCCGAGAACTTCGCCCCGCGGGACACCGGGATCCGGAGCCGAGCCCACCCGGGGACCCGCCTCCCGGAGTCGGGGCAGCAGCCGCTCCCCGCGGCGGGAGGCACGGAGGCTGGGGTGGGGGCGGCGCCGTCCTGCCCGGCGGCTGGGTAGGCCCGCGTGGAAAGGGGGACGCTGGAGCTTGGGGACATTACCCTGATACCAAACCAGAGAAGGAGCCAACCGAAAAAGAACTGCAGGCCAATCTCCCTAACGGACACGGAGCTCTGGGGAGACAGCCGGAGATGGAGACAGGGAGACCCCACCAGCCACAGCCAGCAGGCAGCGCTTGGCTCGTTTTCCAGCACCTTCTCTCCCTCCGGTTCTTTCTTTACCAGCCCCTCCGCGAGAGCTGGAACCGCTCGCGCGCCCCGGGCCCAGCCGCGGCTCCAGATGTGCGCCGGGTCGCAGCGGGGAGAACGCGAGCTTCCCCCGGGCCTTGGCACATTCTCCTGCTCTGAGGTCATTCCGTAGGTGGTCAGAGGGGAGCGCGCCCGGAGCCTTCCTGCCTCCATCCTGGGGGGGGCGGGGAGGCGGGAGCGGAGGGAGCGAGGGGAGGGGCGGAGGAGGGAGGGAGCCGCCGCCAGCACACCACCAAGTGGCACCGAGCAGTGATAACAAACTCAACTTAAAAAAAAAAAAAAAAAAAAAAGAGAAAAAGAAAAAAAAAGGAAAAAACTTCCTCAAGTTGCAGCCGGAGACGTGCGGACGTGCAGGCGGACGCGCGGGGCGGGGAGTGTGGGTGGCCCGGGAGCCTCCCGGCGTCCCCCTGGCTGCGGGGAGCTCAGACTCAGGCCGAGCGGGCCCTGTGCCCCTGGCTGCGCGGGGACCGTGCGGGATGAGGCCGGCGCACCTTCCAGCTGCAGACCCCGGGGCGGCCGGTTCCCGGTTGGGGGGGGGTCAGCACCCGAGGGCGAGGGAGGGGGACCTGGAGGAGCGCGCAGCCCGGCTCGTTCCTTCCCCGGAACCGACAGCCTCCTCCCCCTTCCCGTTCCCACCCCGGGCCTTGCGGATGTGGGCAGATCCCGCGCCTCCCCCCAGGCCCATCTGAAAACAAGGCACCACCATACTCTACAATCGACTTTTTATTAAGATTATAAATTTAAACAAATCATCTGAACAGTTTTACCCAGTGACATACAGTCCAATGTGTACAAAATACAGGCGAACGAGGGAGAAGGGCAGAGGAAGGGAAAGATTGGCAACTTGTCTTGGAGTCTGCATGGTGCTAGAGGGGCTGCAGATGAACCTCACCTTTTTACAACAAAAGGCTTTTAAATTAAACCAAATATACGGAGTTGAAGACCACAGGACGAGGTTCTCACAGGCTTGAACAATGCTGGTTTCGTGAACTGCAACCGAAGGCTGAGCCAAGACAGTGCAACTCAGAAACACACAAACATCACAGCTGACCAGGAACTTAGTGAGAAGTCTCCGACGCAGTTGGCGGTCGCGGTCCTGGCCCCTCCCTCCCCCGGGGCCGTCGGGGATCCAGGTGAAGGAATGGACTTCCTTTTTTGTTTAGTGAGGACCGCAGTGCTGGGCATGATGGGAAATGTAGTCCTCCGTGCTGGCCCCCCACCCCTTCCCAAAACAGTGTCCAGAGAGTATTGGGGTGTCGAACGCCAACCCCGAGTCTGGGAGATGGGTGGAGGAGGGAAGGGGAACCAGGCCAGAGGGGCGGGGAGAGGAGGGGTTCAAAACACCCGCCCCGGGAAGAAAAGAAAAGAAAAAAAAGTTGAAGTGTTTTCATTTCTGCCTTCTCATTTGGAGAACTTCGGAGGCCGCCCCCAGAGAGGAAATGTGACCCAAACGTCCCTTTTGGAGATAGAGTTTGCCTTTGTTTTTTGCTGAGGATTTCACAAGACTCATTCCTCACCCCACAGAGGGACTCGGGAGAGCGGAACGTCGGGCTTCCCGCGTCTGACAACTGATTGGAATCTGCGTCCCCTGCTCTGCGCCCTCCTGCGCTGCGCCCCTGGTGCGCCCTGGTGGCCCGCGCGCCCTGCCTCGCCCCCGGCCTCCCGGCACCTCCTCCGGGCCGCAGCCCTCCCTCACGTGGCAGGCTCCTCGCTAAACACCACTGCAATCACTACAATAAAAAGAGGGGCAAAAAAAGAGTAGGAGAAACACAAAGCATACTTAAATAGGCGCTTTTTCTCTCTGCAAAAATAAAGTCCAAGATTTTATATTTCTTTTTTTTATTTTACAATTATAAAACATCGGCCGCCTCCCTCTGCTCGCCCCCAGCTCAGCCCGGGGAGGCTGGGCGCCCGCTCGCTCCCTCCTCTCGCCCCGTGGCCGAGTCTTTGTCTGGCCCCAGCCCCGCGGGGCCCCGGGTCCCCGTGCCCTCGGGGGTCCCTAGAAGGCGACAATGGCTCGAGTCCAGGCGCCGAGGCTGGCGAGCGCCTGCTTGGCGCACAGCTGCCCGTTGAGCGGCGGCGCCTGCTCCGAGTCCGGCTGTCGGCTCACCAGCCCCGAGAAGCCCGAGCCAAAGATGGAGATCAAGTTTGAGATGTTGGACGCGTCCGGGGACGAGTCCGGGCAGAAGTCCTCAAAGCGGGCGCGCTTGCAGGGGGCGAACGGGGTGCCCCCGGGGGGTTCGGCCCCCAAGTCGCCCGCGTCCTCCTCCTCGTCTTCCTCGTCCTCCTGGCCAGGGTAATACTTGCGCTTGCACCCGGCGGCGGCGGACGGCAGGCCTGGTCCTGGAGCGCCCTGGCCACAGCAGGGGCAGTGGGCGGAGGCGCAGCAGTCCTGGTGCAAGTAGCCGTTTTCCACCGTGGTCACCACGTGTGTGTCCAGGTCCAGCACGGTGGTCTGGCTGCTGCAGTGCACGCCGAAGTCCGAGGGGGCCGGGTAGGCGCCCCGGTAGAAGCCAGAGGAGGAGGCGGGGGCCGGGGAGATGGGCGGGGAGGCGGCGGCCGGAGGGGCGGCCCCTGGGGGCGCGGAGGGCGCGGAGGGCGCAGAGCAGGCGGCGGAGGCGCGAGGGTCCCGCGGGCAGAGCGAGGCAGGCGCGGGGGGCGGCGGCGGACCCGGCTGCAGCGGCTCCAGGGGCTGCCCGCGGTGGGGCGCGCCGTGCGGAGGCTGGAGCGCGGCGCACCCGGGCAGCTCCGCGAGCGCCCCGACCGCCACCGCCGCCGCGCAGCCCCTGGGCGCCGGGTGCTGCTGAGGTTGGTGCAGCTGCTGCTGGAGGTGCAGCTGGTGGAGCTGGTGAAGCGGGTGCAGCTGGTGCCGGGCGGCCGGCTCGCGCGCCTCCGCGTCCCCGCCGCCGCCGCCAAGTTGGAGCGGGCCGAAGTCGGCGGCGCTGGCCGGCATGCCGGGCGCCGCTACCGCCGCGTAAGCGAGGGGCTGGTGCTGATGGAGGGGCGGCTGCGGCTGCAGCGGAGGCTGCTGGCGCCGGTAGAGCTCGGCGTAGCGCTCGCTCAGGTAGAGCTGGCGCGCGTTGCGGAGCACGTAGGACACCAGGAGGTTCTTGTGCAGCTTGATGCCGCCGCGCTGGGTCCGGGAGCTGTGGATCTTGCGCAGGGAGATGCTGATCAGGCTCTGGGCGTCCAGGGCGCACTCCATGCTCCCGCGGCGAAGCAGCCGCGGCTGCTCCTGCTAGTACTGCTGTTGTTTCTGCCTCCAGCCGGCCGCCGGGGCGCGCCGGGCAAGGGGGAACGGAGCCCGGGTCAGCGGGTCGGCTGCGCTCCGAGAGGAGCGGCCACCATGCGCCGCGCACCACCCGCCGGCTCGCGCTCCCCAGACGGCGCCAAAGCAATGAGCCTCTGCCGGCCCCGGCCCCAGCTATTTAGCCGGGAACCCGGACCCCGCCTCCCACGAGCTGAGCCAACAGGAAGACGCGGAGCCTCCCGAGTGACAGGCGCTGCCCGCCCCCGGGCCTCTCGGCTGCCCAATCAGACCAAGGCGGTTCCTTTGTGCTATTCAAATACCGAACGGACCGGGGCCTCCAACGCAGCCGCTGCCTCGAATGTTCTCCTGGGGCTGCCGCGCTGCGCTGGGCTCGGAGCCGCGTCTGCAGCCCGGATCGCCTCACAGGGGCCACGTCGGTGCCCATAACTGCCCTTGGGCACCCTCGGCTCGGCCCCTGGGAGCTGGGTGTCAGTCCACCCGGGTGCCGCGCGACGCTCCTCCCTCTTCCGCACGGCCGGCCTCACCTGCGGCAGGTGGGTGCTCCCCGCTCCGCGCAGGCGGTGCCTCCTCTGTCCCATTCCCGGCCCCGGGACCGCGAAGTCAAGGTCGCTGCAAAGGAATCGTGACAGGGGGCCCTCCGGGGAGAGAGACTTGGGGTGCCCTTCCCCACCGGCAGCGCTGGGCTTGGCCCCCTGACTTTTGGCCGAGGCGCCGGAGGGACGACCTCCTTGTCTGTCTGCGGGAAAAGCCCGAGCCTGGTGCGTTTTGATTTCAGATGCAGAAGGTCCCAGGCCTGCCAGGGATCTAAGGCCCCAAAGCGCTGGGAGACCTGTCCCAGCTCCCTAACCACCACCCTGTAACCTCTTCCTTCTGCTGACAATGACAACAGGGCATTATGTGCCTAATACGGGCAGGCCCTGGCTAGAAAGGCCCCAATTCCTCCCGATAACCTTTGTAGAGCGGGGGCTGAGGCCGAGGAGTGGAGGGCCTCGGGGGTCAGTCCCACCGCTCTTGGGGACGGAGCTGGGACCATGGGTTCTGGCATCCCTGAGATGAGCTCAGGATTTGAACCCGGTCTGCAGCTTCCAGGCCAGGCCTTATCAGGTCTTTATCCTGAGCTGTCTCAAGCTGCCTTCCCCCAGCTGGGGGGCTGATTCCTGGGGGGCTCTGGGGCCCCTGTCTGAATGGAGAGGCCAGGGCGGGGCCTACTGGACAGTGTGAGGAGCACCCAGGAGACAACGACGACGAGAGACAGATGGAGCCTTGGGGTGCGGTGCAGGCTGCTCCCGCAGACCTGGCCCTCGGCACCTTCTTGTCCCTTGGCAGGGGTCCCGGGGGGGGGTCTCCTTTTAGGCCTAACAATCATGACGATGTGTTCTCCAGCACCTTCTCACTGCCGGGTGTCAAGGGTGAAGACAGTTAGGGGTGTTTATCCCATTTTTCAGGTCAGGACCCTGGGCACTGAGCACCAAAGGGCTTTGCTGGAAACCACTTGGCTCCAGCTCAGAGCTCTGTCCTCCCCCCGCCCAGAGCAGCCAGGGTTAAATTTTAGGGGGGTCCAAAGCAAGCACATTTTACCGACATCCTAGTGGTGACCTGGGGACACCAGAGGCTGGGGATCCAGCTCACATGATGATAGCTGTCAGAGCAAAACCAACCCCCCCCCCTTCCTTCCCTAACACCTGCTTCAAATCCATGCTGCGACTTCATTTATTTAAGCTGGAGGTTCACCTTTCAGATATTGCAGACTGGGAATGTCAGGAACTCGTACCTGATTCCAGCTTTGAAGACTGGAAGTCTGGAACCCACAGTGAACTTCAGACCTGAGTGTTTATCAGGGAAATAAATGGAGGCTTAAGCTCACACAGCCAGGGAAAGATGAATTCGCGGGCCGGGGAGATGCTGTTCTCCTGGCCTGGTTCCTGGTCTTGACTTGATTGACCCCACCACTTGTCTGCTAACTGCTGGGGACCAGGGCCTGCAGGAGTCAATGGAGAAGCAGGGCTCAGTCTCAGCTCATTATTCGGAACCTTTCTTCTTTCTACTTTTTTTTTTTTTTTGAGACAGGGTCTCAATGTGTAGTTCAGGGCCTTGAACTCACTACGTAGCCTAGGGTGGCCTGGAGCTCACATCGACCTTCCTGCCTCAGCCTCCTGAGAGCTGGGATTACCGATGTACACCACCACACCCAGCTCTCAGAGCCTTTCTTCCAGCAGTGCCCCACAACACTCTCTGGGGGCCAGGCTGGGGAATCAAGGTAGGGCTGGAACATGCTGGGTAGGGGAGCCAGCACTTCACTTGGGCAACTCCTCTTGGTATCTCCCAACCCTCACCCAGCCATGTTCCAAGGTGAATTTTGAGCTCTTTTTGTTTGTTTGTTTGTTTGAGGCAGGGTCTCACTCCACGGTTCAGGCTGCCCTTGAACCCACAGCGATCCTCCTGCCTCAGCCTCCCAAGTGCTGGAATGACAGGCATGCATCACCACACATGGCTAAATTTTGAGCTCCCTTTTCCTGGGCCTTCTGAGGCCCAGGGATGCTGGGCGGATGCTCACTTGACCTCTCCTCCTCAAGGACCAAGGGGTGGTTGGTGGGGAGGGCTCAGCAGTTGTCTGGCTTAATAAAAACCCTTGATCTTTTCTGGGGTGGCCTGGGCAGGGGAGTTGTCGCAGCTGTTGTAAGAAAACACCAAAGGAGGAAAGGAAGCAGCTGAAGTGTGTGGGGCCCCTGGGGCCCAGGGTGGCTGGGGGGGCACACAAAACTGGAAGTCACAAATGTGCATAGGTTGGGGGGTGCGGTCAGGGTAACATGCTGGCTTTGTCTGGACACCTGAGCAAGGCTGGGCTGCTCACCTCCCCCAGCCTCGCTGGGAGATTGCATCTGGCCTGAGTCACCGCTCCCTGGAGGAAGTTAGTAAATGTCTCAGTATTTACCTGAGTGTCTGCTGGGACAGCACAGAGCAGGGCCAGGGCCCTGGGCTCCTGTCAGCCCTCAGGAGTGGCCATCAGTGAGTGCCTTGCAAGTGTACAGGTGCCCGGGATGCCTCTGGTCACCAGGCCTGGGGGTGACGTGGTGAGGAGGTGGCTGGTCAGCATGGGGACTTGCCCAGCAGGCTTTCAGGGCTGGGCTGGGGCTGAGGGTGCAGAAGCAAAGACCTTATGGAGGGACTTGTGTTGAAAGAAGGGGAGAGAGATCTGGACTTCACGCAGTCATTCTCTGGGGCCCCTGCAAGTAGATGCGGGGACAAGCATGAGTCTCCCAGGAGGCCACGATTCAGGGGGAAGCAGACAGGATGCACAAATGGACAGCTTGGAGCAAACTGTGCCATGGGGACGGATACTCCGGGCTTGGGCCAGCATCGAGGGAGGACAGTGGTGCGTGGCCAGCAAGGGGGTCCCTGCTGAGTCCTCTCAGCACTGGGGCCACGTGGGTGCAGAGGCTCTGAGCTCCGTTCCAGAGATGCTGTTCTGTGGCCAGCAGGCCCCAGGGAGCAGGGAGCGAGGCTGGGGTCCCAGAGCCTGGGCAGCCCCGCAGGACCACACCCGCCGCTGGCTGTGGGGGAAGTTAATGAGCCACCAATGGCTGTGTTTGCTCTGTACAATCCTGGCACAGACCCAGGACCCAGGAAGACACCAGGCCTGGGTTTGAGGATAAGGAAAAAGGTGCACGGGGGCTCTGCCACCCGGAGCTCTGGCTCTCACCAGGCCCAAGTCCAGCTCCCCCAAGTCCCCAGGTTCAGTTATATCGTCTGTGTCATGGAAGAAGCAACTGAGGCCTGGAGAGCTCGGATGTTTTGTTTGGGGTCACAACGAGGAGCAACCGGGCTCTGGGGCCAGATGGGGCCCCAACGGGTCTTTGGGTGACACTGTACTTACTGGTGGGATGTGCATAACATGTAGGGTGACCTCTCACACTTTGAGTCTCTGTCTGAGCAGCTGGCACAGGCTGAGTGTGCATTTGCCATTCATTCATTCATTTATTCATTCCCTTCCTCCCTCGTTCAGTAAGGGCCAATGTGCAGGTGTGTGCTGTGCTGCAGGAAGAACACCAAGAAGATCTCACTGCCTGGAGTCAGCTGAAGGATCCTTTAAATCCCCTGGGCCAAATCTGATCAACTGGTAGGGTCTGCTGGAGCTCTGGGTTGTCAGGGATTCAGCCTGTGCCCAATCGATTAGTGATGTCTGCCAAGGGCTGGCCATGAGCCACTGTGGCCAGTGTGCAGAGTAGGAGGAGGATATCACACTGGGTTGATCTGGATTTGGCAGAGAGCAGGGCTGGGGGTCAGGAGAAATGGGTTTTAGCCCCAGAATGGCCTTGTTATCCCTAGGTAGCATGCATTGCTCTCTCAGGCTTCAGCTTCCCAATTTGTCACCTTCCTCTAGGAGGTACCATGACATCAGAGGACTCACAGGTGCTTTGCAAAGTGGAGCCAAGAATGGCAGAGGGGATTGGTCTGGAAGCTGCCCCCTCCCCTCTTTCCTCCTTCTCAAAATGCTGCCAGGAGCTGGGCCTGGCCAGGCTGGAGTTAATACCAGGACACACTGGGCGGGGGTGGCTGAGGGAGTGGGTGGGGGTCGTCGAAGCGGCTCCTGGCTCCAAGCTGTTTTTATAACTCACTTAGTACAGACCTTTGTCCCCTTGCCACTCAGCTGGGGGTTTCCAAGGAGTGAGAGGCCCCTTGGATCTTCAGCTCTGAATGGCAGTTTTAGCTTTTCGTTCGAGCAGGGAGGGCTGGTGAATATGCTGCCTGCCTCCCCACCTCCCTGCTCAGTGAGTAACAACTGCAGACTCCTTTGTGACAGGATGGAGTTGAGAGTGAATTCCTTCTCCTTAATCCTCAAAATGACCTAACAAGACCCGGGAGTGTTGGCACATGCCTGTGATCTCAGCACTTGGGAGGCTGAGACAGGAGGATTGCTGTGAGTTTGAGGCCAGCCTGGGCTACACAGTAAATTCAAGGCCAGCCTGAACTGCATAGCGAGACCCTGTCTCAAAACAATACAAAACAAAAATGATCTAATGACGTGGGGGGACTAGAATCTCCATTGGAGAGTTGAGTAAACCGAGCCCCACAGAAGTGGAGTTCTACAGCAGGGTCAGACATGCCCTGGCTGCTGTGAGGCCCCAAGTCTGTCTGAGCTGAGAAAGCCCTTTTCATCCACTTGGTTTATCTGTTTGTTTGTCTTTGTGGTGCTGGGGATGGAACCCAGGGCCTCACACACGTGTGCAAAGCACTCACTACTGAGCCACACTCCTGGCCCCTTGTCTTCACGCCTCTTGGACCAGCTGTGCGTCACCCTTGCTCTTTCTCCCATTCTTTGATTCGCTCCTGTCCTCACACATTCCTCCGTTCTTTCCCAAATATGAAGAGCCTACCGTGAGCCTGAGGCCGGGCCATCCCTGCGCCTGGAAACTTCCCTGCCTCCAGAAGCGGGGAAGGTGGAGGACACAAGCCTGGCTGGGAGAGGGGCTGGAGGGAGGGCCGGCATCGGCCCCCAGAGCCCTGCAGCCTCTCTGTCCCTGGCCCCCTCTGCGCACTGCAGGCTTCGGAGGCTCCGGCTGCTCTCTGGTCTCTCCCGCTCCCCACAACTGGTGAATTTTTAATGCTGGTTCCATGGAACAAAGCAGAGTTTTTTGTTTTTGTTTCTGAGAGCATTTCTCAAAAACTCATTTCTCAACTATATGTGTGTGTGTGTGTGTGTGTGTGTGTGTGTGTGTGTGAAGTGAGACAGAAAGCGAGACAGCCTATGAGTACTGCGTGTCTGTCCTCAATTCATCCCGCAAGCTCCTTTCTATTCTTGTTTAATTAACAGACGAAAAACAAAACAAACAAACGAAAAACCCAGAGCCCAGTGGGATTTCAGCTCTAGACCTGGTGCGGATGGAAGGGCACGAGGTAGAGACGCGACACAGGTCCTCGCCCCACCAGGGCTCAGGTACTAATATCACCTTGTCATACAGATGAAACTGAGGTGGCAGTGGACGTGACCTTCTCACTACAGAGTGCCGTGCAAAGTGTGTCTCCTAAAATCTCAGCTCTGGCCTCAGGAGGGCCTAGGCTGAGGCCTCGGAGAGGCTGAGGAGGGGAAGGGAGAAGGGGGAGAGATGGTAGGAGAGGGGAGCCGAGTGTCAAGGGTGTGGTCTTTCCCCAGAGCTGACCCCAGGACAGCAGAGCATGTCTCTGCCCTGTGCTGTTTGTTGTTTGTTTGTTTTTTGATACCAGGGATTGAACTCAGGACCTTGCACTTTCAAGGCAGGTGCAGCACCATTGAGCTAAATCCCCAGCCCATTTGTTTGTTTGAAACAGAGTCTCACTATGTAGTTCAGGCTGGCCTTGAACTCACTGTATAGCCCAGGCTGGCATCAAACTTGCAGTGATCCTCCTGCCTCAGCCTCCAGAGCACTGGATGACAGGCCTGCACCACCATACCTGGCTTACTGTCTTGTACCCCACTTGATGGCTCCCAATGCCCTCTTCTTGGCTTATGTACTGGGTACTTTCTGGGCATTGGTCATGAAGTTCCTCAGTTGACTGGTCTTACTGAATCCTTGTGGGACCTCTGATTGAGCAACTCATTATTGGGCCCATCTCACAGGCAAGGAGGTTGAGAATCAGAGAGGTGCAGTGGCTAGGACCTCAACTGGAGGCTTACAGAGCTGACCTTTAAGCCCTGGGAGGCACCTGTCAGGCAGGAGAAGATGGCCTCTGGGCCTGAGAGCACAGGTGCATGGGCATCTGTGAACTTCTGACACCACCTGATCCATCCCTCCACCCTGGTCGCTCCATCTTGTGCTCTGACCATGACTGCTCTTTCCCAGCCTGGGTCTCCGCTCCCCATGTGCATCCTCATGACCAGAATCTTTCTGCAGCTCCTGGTTTTCCTGCTTGGCAACAAGGACACCTTCAGTCCCACTGCCTCATTCATGAGATGGCAGGAGTGGTTTTATACAGTCTGTATAAGTCAGGCTCTGTTTTGCCACAGTAACAGACAACGCTCCAAATTGTAGAGGTTTGACTCAATAAAAGTGTATTTCCTTTTCATGGTGCAGTCCAAAGTAGGCCAGACCCCTTCCCCTACCCTGGCTCCAGGGTCCTCTCATTGTGTGGCTCTAACATCCCAGAGTTTGGAGCTTCTAGACAAGGGAGATGAGACAGTGTGGCAGGTAGAAGCAGGATCTTTTATGGTGAATCCCTAATTAGCATCCCTTCCTTCCACTGGCTAGTACCAAGTCACACAGCACCACCTAGCTGCAAGGGAGCCTGGGAAATGTAGTCCTCAGATGTACTAAGGTGGCAAATGACCCAGGTCAGTGCATAATACACAGCATTGTCATGGACACAAAGACCTTGAGGGATGCAAATGAAGTGCCTTGACTACCTTGTGGGTGGTAAAAGTAAGCTGAAATGCTCTTAGCTGGGGGTGGGGTGGGCACATATCAAATGACAGTGGAAAAAAATATTTTTTTGCCTATTTGTCTTCCCTGTTAAATGGTAAATTCCTTGAAGGCAGGGCTGTCCACCTCTGGGCTTGGTAGCTTCCTGAGTCTCTGGAAAATAATAGATGCTCAGTTAGTGTTTGCTCAATGAACCAACACATCTATGTGAAAGGATTCTGATGAACAACTGTTTCAGTGCTGTGTGTATCAACATTCTTTTTTTTTTTTTTCAGTACTGAGGATCAAACTCAGGACCTTGTGCTTGCCAGGCAGGCACAGCACTGCTGAGCTACATCCCTGGCTAGCTTTGTGTGTATCAGACATGTATGAAAATGTATTTTAACATAGTTGAGCATGGAACTCACTCTTTTAAAAAATATGTAGCTGGCCTTGCCCTTCCCCTGGTGATGGGCACAAGAGTCATTATTGTTGATTCACTTTAATGAATAGAAAGATGGACCATGCACTCTAACAGGCACCCACTTCTGCCCATCTACATTTTTGCTGACAGAAACTATCTCACCACCAAGCACACCTTAGAGCTGACAAAGGTTGGGTTCTTTACTCACGGGCTAGTTAACATCTGGAACAGGTGCATCATACAACACACCTCACCCCTCACGGTTCCACAGTCTGTGATGTGTGCTGTCCATAGCTTGGTTAAGGCAGCCTAGTCCGTAGTTTAGGGCCATTGAGAAGGGAAGGAACTGTTCTTTACTGAGAACTGAATGTATCCGGAGCTGTGTGCTTGTGGTGCCTGACACAAGACTTTGTAAACACTCCATCCAGCATTTGTATTGTACCCGTTTTACCAATTAGGAGACCAGAGCTTTTCTAGCATCCCTCATTAGAAGACGCTCAGTTCTGTACTTGTCACTTTTCTGTCCCTAGGACAAAATACCCAATGTCTATAATTTAAAGAAGGAGAGGTTTATTTTGACTCATGGTTTTAGTTCATGGTTGGCGGCTTCAAGGCGGAAACAGCATGGTTGACGGGCCTGGCGGAGGACAGCTGCTCACCTCATGGCAACCAGGAAGCAGAGAGAGAGAAGGGAGGAGCACAGTAAACCCCTCCAGGGGTCCGCAGGGACCCTCCTCTAGCCGGGCCATGCCTCTAGCCAGGATGTTGAGCCATGAGCTCATTAACGGATAACTACTGATTTGCTGATGGTCCAATCACCTTTCAAACACCCCACCTCTGAATACCTGAGACATGAGGGATGTTTTAACCACAACAGGTTCCAGCCAGCACTACCCTGCTGCAGAGCCTGAGTCCTGAGCCATCCCACTATGCTGTGGTCCACCCTGGGGACACCCCAGCAACCCCATTTCCTGGGTGAAGGACCTGAGGTACATGGAGCTCTCCTACTCTGCTTCAATTTTCAAGCCCAGAGAGTGGCAGGGCTGCAGTTGGAAGCCCGGCTTTTCCTGCCCAGAACTCAGATGCTAGTGACTCTCTTCTGCATCTGGCCGACTCCGGATAGGCAGATGGGGACGTCCTGATATGGGGAAGGATTGAGAGTCCCACGGAGCTGACAGGCAGGTGACAGAAGTTGTGACCAGAGGGGCCTGGTGATGGAGGTGACCCTTGTAAACATCTTCATTGGGCTTAAGCAATTTCCGGAAGCCAGTAGCTAAATTTGATTGTTTTTTTTTTTTTGGTACCAGGGATTGAACTTGGGTCCTCGTGCTTGTGCAGCAGGCAGTGAAACCACTGAGCTAAATCCCTAGCCCTAAACTTGATTGTTAACAAGAAGGCGTGGGCCAGGGATTTAGCTCAGTGGTTCCAGCACTTGCCTCGCAGCACAAGGACCCGAGTTCGATCCCCGGTACCAAAAAAAAAAAAACAAGAAGGCGTATTTCAGGGTGAGCTCTGTGGGTTGGACAGCATGGTGTGTACCCCCGCTGCAGGACTGCCAGCTCCCTCTGGCACTTGTAATGCCAACCAGTGTGGTGCTCAGGTGCTCTTGGGTTCCTGTGAGGCCGGAAGTTTTATCAGTTCCATTTTACAGACAAGGAAACTGAGGCTAAAAAAGCGTGCTAAATTGGATTATGGTTCAACAATTTTTCATTTGCCTGGGGCAGAATAAATTCCCCTGCTTCACTGGCTTTGGCCTCGGCCATACATACGGCATGCTTTGGACAATGGACTATGGGTAGAGGAGACAACATAGCAGCTAAGAGGTGGCCCTAGAAATGTTGCTTATTTGTTGTTGTTGTTGTTGTTGTTGTTGTTGAGACAAGGTCTTACTATCTAGTTCAAACTGGCCTTGAACTCACATGTAGCCCAGGCTGGCCTCAAACTCATGGCAATCCTCCTGCCTCAGCCTCCCAGGTGCTGGGATTATAGGTGTGTGCCACCACACCCAGCATGTTGCTTGTTCCTGCTCTTCCTCTGCATTTGTAATGTGTCCTGGCAAAAATAAATCCCACTGAGGGCCAGGGATTTAGCTCAGTGGTTCTAGCGGCTGCCTTGAAAGCACAAGGTCCCAAATTCGATCCCCAGTACCAAAGAAAAAGAAATCCCATTGAACTACTTGTCCCCAAAGGGTATGGAGATATGTGGATCAGATGTGAGCTCAACCCAAAGCCAGATTAAGCCGATCAACCACCTGCAACAAAACCAAGTTGAGCCCAGCTAGAGCAGCCAAAGGCAATCAGGCTGTGTGTCTGTGCAGGAAGCCTGTGGGGGTTGGGGATGTTTGTTACACAGCATTGTTAGGGCGAATGCTGACTGCTCTACAAATGTCAAGCAATTTAAGTCTGCATAGCTAATGAGTAGAAGAGCCAGGGTGAGGAATTTTGGCCTCTTTAGATTCCCCTTCTGGAGGCTCCAGGAAAGTGCAGACAGCCATGAGAAAAGAATTGGGAGCAAGGGTTCTCTGCAGGTACATTTTCTAGCTTGTTTTCCCTATCTGCCGAGTGGAGATGAAAAGCCCAATGTACATACAGATGCTCCTCCACTGACCATGTTCTAATAAACCCATTGTAAGCTGGGCATGGGGGCGCATGCCTGTCATCCCAGCAGTTAGGAGGCTGAGGCAGGAGGATCTCGGTGAGTTCGAGGCCAGCCTGAACTACATAGCAAAACCATGTCTTGAAAAAAACAAATGATGCCATGAGTGAAACCATCCTAAGCAGGGGACCAACTGTATAGGGATGCATCTTGGACTGCTCCTGGAGTTTTATGTATAATTGTTTTGGAAGGAAAACTGTGCATTAACGATTCTTCTGTTGTGCAAGCTTTTTTTTTTTTTTTTTTGATACCGGGGATCAAACTCGGGACCTTTCGCTTTCAAGGCAGGTGCTGGAACCACTGAGCTAAAACCCCTGGCCCTGTACAAGCTTTAAGGAACCGGATGTTCTCAGAATTTGCCCCTCACCAGGGGCTGTTGAACGAGAGGCGACCTCTCTGTTCTGTGAAGTCTCTTTTCTGGGCACCTAGTACTTTCTAGGTCTATGTTGATACGATTTCTCCTCCGCGTGTGGCTGGGGCCACATCTAGGTTGTCATGTGTGAGCCTCTCATTTTATCTAACATCCAGAGAGTGTGAAGCTTCTCACCAGTAGGTCATCTTCTCCCAGATTCCCTCCTTATCTCAAGAGTCATTTGGAAGAGTTTTCAAATTTCCACCAAGTTAAATGTTTAAAAAGAATTCTCTAGCTATTCATTTGCATTTTTTGTTTCACTGTTGAGAATGTATTTTACTTTGGAACTTGTTGCATTTGTCTTATTGTCCTAAAATCATGATCATCATTTAAATGTTCCATGGGATTACTATTTTCAAGGGTGTAAATTTCTTCCTCTGTTTTTGTTTTTTGTTTTTTGTTTTGGTTTTTGACACAGGTCTCACTTCGTATTCCAAGCCGGCCTCCAACCCACAGTGATCTTTCTGCCTCAGCCTCCTGAGTGCTGGGATGACAGATGTGTGCCACCACGTCTGGCTTCTGGTTTTATTTTTTGAGACAGAGCCTTATTGTATAGCTCAGGCCAGCCTTGAACTCGCTCTGTAGCCCAGGCTGGCTTCAAATGTGCAGTCCTCCTGCCTCAGCCTCCTAGTGTGCTGGGATTACAGGTGTGTGCCACCATGTGTGCCTGGTTGTAAAATTTTGACAGCTCCACATACCTGCATAGACTTGTAATCCAGGTAAGTGTGTTCACTCCTGTGTGTTCGTTGGTATCACATACAAATAACTGCAAAATTGAGGTGATTTGTTTAAAGAGAAAATTCCCCAATGTCCAGCTGCCCAGGTGTCCATTTCTCCTAGCCACTCCAGGCTCTTCTGAAGAGACAGGTTTGTTGGTCGGCTCCCGCGGTGTTTGTTATAGCAAACAAGAACAAATCCTGCATACGGGGAGTCCAAAAGGAGGGAGCAGTTAATTAATATCTGGCTCCCGCTGAGTGTGCTTGGGGTGGGTAGAATAGGCTGGGTTTGGGTTTCTGGTCTCTTTGCTTTTTTGCTTTTCCCTCAGCTAATTACCACATTACATTCTCCTCTTTATTGATAAAATTTGGCTTTTAAAAGCAGCATTTGTGCTGGGCATGATGGCATACACTTGTAATCTCAGCATTTGGGAGGCTGAGGCAGGAGGATCACCAGGAGTACAAGGCCAGCCTGGGCTACATAGTGAGACCCTGTCTTAAGACAAAACAAATGGTAGTTTGTGGAATCACAGTACCGTGCCTGTCCTCGAAGCTATGCCAGGGGGTGGCACTGCCACACTCACATTTCCAGATGAGAAAACCGAAGCTTGCAGATGTTAAGTCAGGGCCTCGGAGTCAGCCCAGGAGCTGGGCCATCCCGGGGGAGGGCAGGGCCACACTGACCAAGCTCGTGTCTGACCCAGAGCTTCCCAACACCTCTCACCTTCCGCCCCAGTGGGCACTTCCGCCCCCACCCACTGGGGATCCTGGGGGCTCCCAGGAGGAGGGAGAGGTGGGGATGGGTGAACCTGGCTTCGCCTGCCCCGTCTCCTGCCTCTTCTGTTACACATAGCCACCCCAGCCTGGGGCGGGAGAGGAGGCCTGGGGCGGGGCGGGCTCTGAGACAGAGGCAGGGTCAAGGCCACTGCTCCGCAGCTCCAGCCACCCTGTGGTCCTCGGTTCCAGGAAGCTGGTCCCTCTCTGTCCACGCCTCAGGGTCCCGGTCAGAACTGCCCATGGCTCTCCCTTCCCAGGCGCTGCCTGTGCAGCCCAGCACTCATTGGTGGGACTGGGCCCACCCTGGTCCTCCCAGCCTTCTCCCCTCAGTGGCCTCCCAGTGGGTAAAGAGTGGCCAGGGCACAGACTCGGGAGAGGAAGCCAGGTCTGTCCCGGAACTGCCTCTGCGTCTCTCTGTGGCCTGGGGCTGTGCCTCAGTTTCCTCATTTGCCACATAGGGGTAACAACAACACCGGTTTTCTGGGTGGTGTTGAGACTGAGAGGTGACACAGGGCTCTTGTCGCTGGGGCAGCTCCTAGTGCCACCTCTTCCCCATGATAGCCCCCCAGTGGCTCCTCCCGTATTGTCCCCTGCAGGGAGTCTGAACCTGAGGGTGACAGGGGCTCCTTCACACCCACAGGCCGCTTTGAAGAGCGCCAAGTGCCTCCAAGTAATGTGGCCCAGAGAGCGAAGGAACTTGCTGGGGGTACACGCCCCTACTGGCCGGGGTTGCCGTTCTGTTCCTGGGCCTCAGGTCTAGGCTCCTGGTCCCTCTGCTGAGCTCCCCCAGGTCCCCAAAACGGCTTAAATGGAGAGGTCAGTCGGGTTGTTCTGGCTTCCCTAGCACATCACTTTCATCCTTGTGGCACAGAACAGCTGCTTCATCTCCATCAATCATGACAGCATTCCAGGCTGAAAAATTGGGATGGAGACTGGGGAGAGGGGAAGGGCAAAAACAAAAAACATCTCCCTGGTGAGTTTCTCTTTTTATTAAAAAAATAATTGATTTTGTGGACATTCTTAACAGGAAACTCCTGACTTCATCTCGTGGCCAAAATTGGGCCAAGTGTACCAGCTAGCTGCAAAGGAGTCTGGGAGGGGAATTTTTTAAAAATTAAAAAAAATTTTTTTTTTTACTCTGGGGATTGAACCCAAGATCTGTCCACTGAGCTGCATCCCCAGCCCCACCATAATTTTTTTTTTTTAATTTTGAGACAGGGTCTTGCTAAGTCACTGAGTTGCCCTGGCTGAGGTTGATGTGATCCTCCTGCCTCAGCTTCCCAGGGTTCTGGTATTACAGGTGTGGACCACTGTGCCAGGAGAGGTGAATATTTTATCCAGGCATATTTGCCGGCTAAGGGAAGGAATGTGGGGTGACACAGGTGCCTGTTGGCCCCCGCCCACAAGGAGCCTACATTTGGGGGCTGCCTCCCTTTGAAGCCCCAATCGGTATCCCCTGGACCAGGAGGAGTGTAGGTGGCATCTTTCCTGGGTACTTATGGAGCCTGGGAGGTGGGGCAGGTGCCCTGGCTCTGCGTCTCATGGTGGTGGGTGCTGTGGCTGGGCTCCTGAGGGAGCGTAACCTCGGCCCCTCTGTGACCTGTGCCCTCCCCTGAGTCACAAGCCCCTGTCCCCTCTGGAGCCTGTGACACTGGAAGCCACCTCTGCTGAGAACACAGTCGCCTCCCACATGCCACGTGTGCCAAGACCACGCACAAAATACCCCCGGGCCAGGGGACCCTCGTTCCACAGACCAAAAAACAAAGTCACTACCACTGCACCCCACTTGTGAGTTGAGTGTGGGACTGAGATTTGAACTCAGGTCTCTTCAACCCCAAAGTGAACCAGGAGTGGGCTTGGTGTGGTGCACGCCTGAAACCTAGCACTCAGGAGGCCGAGGCAGGGGGATCCCCATGCGTTTGAAGCCAGTCGAGACTACACAGTGAGTTCAAAGCCACTCTGAGCTGCAAAGAGAGACAGTGCCTCAAAAAATAAAAAACCAAACCAAAGCAAAAGAAATCCCTCAGTGGCTGCTGGGCTGTGTCGGCGTGGACAAGGTGGCAGAGGGAGCTTGGGGTGGGGAGGAGCCGGGCAGGGGCCTGGGGGACCCCATGCCCTCAGCTCCCGGTGCTCGCACCCCACGCCTTCCCGCTCCTCCCGTCCGCATCTGCTGCGTGGGAAAACTTGTTTTTGCGGGTAAACTGCAGCGGTGACTCAGATTCCCGCCGGGAGCCGCGGTGTCAGGGGCCGCGCTAATGAGCTCGCGTTTGCAAAGCGCCCGACGTGGGCGCTGGTGCGCAAGGCCCAGGGCGCGGGCGACTTGGAGGAGCGGGACCAGTGGGGGGGCGGGGTCGCTGCGGTCCCGGTTTTTGTTCGCCGCAGATCCGTGCCGGGCGGGCGGGAGAGGGTTTCTGGCAGCAGGGCGTGGGGGTGGACAGGGACGGGACTTGGGTGGTCCTGGCCCTCTACACCCGCGTGTTCCAGCCTGGGACGGCGAACCAAGGCACTGGAGCTGCTCCGCCCATCATTTATTCATTTATCCAGGGGCAGAAAGAATAAAGAAGAATCCCCGCCCTCCTGGGGCTGATGGCCCAGAAGGGGAGATGCCCTGCGACCGGGGACGCTGTCTAGCACCCTGCCGTTGTGAGTGTGCGGGGTGGAGGGGCGAGGCTCATGGGAGCCAACAGCAGGGCCGCCCGGCCCGGCCTGGGCACTGCAAGGGACCCGAGGGGGGCAGGTGGCCCAGGGGAAAGCGTGGGAGCCCAGGGTAGGGAGGGGGAGTGAACACATTAGAGTAGTGGCCAGGTGGGAGGCTGAGGCAGGAGGATCGATGTCAGTTTGAGGCCAGCCTGGGCTACATAGCCAGACCTTGTCTCAAAAATAAAAGAAAACAAACATTGAGGAGCATTCGCAAATCTGTGGATTGATGAATTCAACTAGCCTTTCTGGAGTGCCCCTGTATGCCACGCCCTGAGAATACAGAGGCAAACAAGGAAGGCAAGAAACCCAGTCCCCTGGGGAAGCTCCCACTGGGTGCAGAAAGAAAGGAAGAAGCAAGTATGGAGAAAGCAACCACAAGGGCAGTGGAAAATGCGCAGGGCCATGGGGCAGGGGTGGTGGGGAGACTCAGTTTAGCTGAGATGGAAGAATGACAGGGAGCAGCTCTTATCGGACCCTGGAGGTGCAAAGGGCCTGAGGCCTGAGGCCTGAGCACAGCTCAGCTTACAGACAAGGGAGCCTGACTTAGTCAACAGTAAGCCTGGGGTGGGCAGTGAGCGTCAGGGAGGCCACCAGGCTCCCTGTGCTTTCTTTGTTTTCATCATCCTCATGTGTGGAGGCCTTGTCCTGTCACATTAACTGCCTCATGGTCACAATCTAGCTGCTGCAGCTCCAAGCCTCACGTACATGTTCTAGGCAGAAAGGTGAGAAAGGGGTAGAAGACCAAAGAGCACAGGGTGAGAGGGCCTTTTCTTTTTTGGTTTTTTGAGATGGGGTCTCAATATGTGCTTCAGGCTGGCCTTGAACTCACCATGTAGCCCAGGCTGGCCTTGAACTTTCGGCAGTCCTCCTGCCTCAGCCTCCCGAGTGCTGGGATTATAGGTGTGCATCACTGTGCCTGGCAAGAGAGGGCCTTTTCTTGCCAGGCTCCGTGTGTCACTGAGAAAGGGAATTTCTTCCCTGGGGATTTTTGTTCTAGCTCATTGGCTGGAAATCGGCCACATGGATCCCTCGACCTACAGGTGAGGCAGGAAAGGCAAGGTAAAACTGCTGGGGGCCGGGGATGTAGCTCAGTGGTGCCGCCACCTGCCTCGAAAGTGCAAGGTCCCGAGTTCGATCCCCGGTACCAAAAACAAAACAAAATGAAACAGAACTGTGCTGGTCTCGGTAGTGGAGGAAAGGAAGGGGCAAGGACTTGGATGGCATTTGGGGTGTCAGTCCATGCCTGGGTGACATCAGGCGGTGGAAAGGAAAGAAGTGGCAGGAGCTTCATCTTGGGGGACACGGAGGAGCCACGGGTGGCTTTTCAGGAGGGTGATGCGGTCAGATTGTGCTGAAGCGCTGCCATTTATTTACTTATTAGACAAAGTCTCACTAAGTTGCTGGCTTGAAATCCTCCTGCCTCAGCCTCATGAGACACATGCCACCACTCCCAGGCCCAGCTAAGCTTGGAGATGTAGGGAATCCCGGGGTGCAGATGAAACCCCAACTGCTCAGAGGAGACCTGGCCCCATGGCCTCTCCTGTGCACACCCCCAGCCTGGCAGCCTGTACCTGCACAGGCCCGCACGGCCATTGCTTGGCGTTGCTTTGGGCACGGAGCAGAAGTGACGCTGGCCCTCGATGCCGCCGGCCGGGCAGCTCCTCTGTCTGCTCAGCTTGGGGGCCTTGTTGGAACCCTCGTTCTCTGCTCCCTCGGGGGTCTCTGCCAGCCCCTGGCCGAGGGTTTTCATGGAACCAGTGACGGGCGCGAGATGCCTCTGTCCGGGTTCTCCCTCACATGCACACATGGTAGGGAGCTGTGGGTGGGGGCATCTAGCAGGTGGCACCAGACCTGGTCCTGTCCTTGGGTCAACTGCCTCTGAGCTGCTGACGACTCCACTCTGGCAAGTGCCCTCACCTCTTTGGGCCAATTTCTTTTCTTTTCCTCTCTCTCTCTCTCTCTCTCTCTCTCTCTCTCTCTCTCTCTCTCGATCCCCCTCTCTCTCTCTCTCTTTCTTCTTCCTTTCTTTTTGATACTGGGAATTGAGTCTAGGATCTTCCCACTGGGCTACACCTCCTTTTTCCACCCCCTTTTTATTTCTTAATTTGAGACCATGTCTCGCTAAGCTTCTAAATTGCCCAGACTAGGCTTGAATTTAAGATCCTCCTGCCTCAGCCTCCCAGAGTGGTGGAATGACAGGCGTGTGCCACCAAGCCAGGCTTTTTTTTCTTTTTTTTTGTTGATCCTTGGGATGGAACCCAGGGCTGCCCACGTGCTAGGCAAGTGCTCTACCCCTGAGCGACACCCCCCACCTTCCTAGTTTCTTCAGTGGGCTAATGAGAGGGTCTATCCTAGATTCTCCCAAGCCGCCCACCAAGTTCACCCTTCCAGTTTGTGCGATTCCAGTCCACCCTCTGCCCTGTCTGCGTCTGTGCCCACCCCTTGCTCATGGCCCTGGCCAGTGTTCTCCCTCAGACCCGTCAACTAAATGCCCTATCCTTCTTGGTGTCTGAGGGCACAGCGAAGACAGAGACCACATCTGTCTGTCCCGAGGGAGGTCAGCACAGGGCCGGGCACACAGTAGGTGCTCACTGCGGAGGCTGGGGATCCAGGCAGATCCCCCCCACCCGGGGCAGCCCAGATGCCCTGACCCCAGGCTTTCTGCTGCATGGAGGGGAAACTGAGGCCCTCTGAGGCTGGCCTCTAGGGACTCTAAGAAAAGCCTGGTCCAGACCCTGCTGCAGGCGCTCTCCGGAGGAGCCCCTCCCCTGCCCCAGGTGTGGCGGAGGCAGAAAGGATTCGGGCCAAGATGTTGGGGGCCGTGGAGCCCACATTACCTGGGGTGGGAGCTGCCGTGTTTGGAGCTGGCTGTGGAGAAGTGGAGGTGATTCGGGGCTGCTCTGTCGGCCTCCTGTGGACCTGACGGCCAGGAGACCCAGGGGCCATGCTCTCCGCTCGTCACCCCGGCCAGAAAGGCAGCACGCTGGAGCCCAGCCTCCCCATCCGGGCGTCTCACAGGACACGGAGTCCCCAGATCCCAGCCCGCTTGCTTGTGGGTTGTCTTGGCTTAATAAAAACTGGGGAAGTCAGTCAGCAACCCCCTGGCAGACTGGAGTCAGCTGGCAGGAAGACACCTTGTGTACAGGAAAGGCTGCAAGCACACGGGAAGTGGCGGGCTGCGATGCCCCCCCCACCTGAGCTTGAGGTCGCCTGCCCTTGCCCTGCCGTGCACTGACCTCAGGTCTGCTGCCCCAGGCCTCTGTGGGTGAGAGGCTGGGCACACGCTGGCCTGGCCGGTGTCTCAGCTTCTGCAGGGTGGGAGTGAGCCGGGACATGGGAAGGGCCTGCCCCTGACCTGCCTGGAGCACGGGCCTCCTCCGCCTCCCGCATCCATCCCATCCCACAGCTCTGTCTGCAAAACGGGCCTTCCTCACCCGGGCCTGGCCTGCAGGTCCAACCCCAGGCACCAGGAATGTGGGTGTGGCTGTTCCTCCCCGCCCAGCCCGAGCTGCTCCTGGGAGGGGTGGTCATGTGACCCCAGCCAGTTGAGAGACAGGGAGGGCCAGGGCCAGGGTGGGGGGCCTTGAACACCTGGCGCAGCCCAGCCAGAGGCTACCTGTCCCTGTGGGCAGGACGGCTCGGCATGGGCTCCTGCTCTTGCGCTGGTTTTGACCCCTGTGGGAAGTTGTTTCCCACGTTTATCTGTCGGTCCATCTGCCCACCTGCTGCCTACAGGTCCCTGGGCAGCAACCTGCTCCCAGCTGTTTCAAGTGGGAGGTGACAAAGTGACATGCGCTTTTTAGGACAGGAGACACTTCGAGCTGGAGCCTGGGGGCTGCGGGGATCAGCAGCACTACTTTTGGGGACTGGGGAAATCTAGGGGGGCTTTCTGGAGGAGGTATCTTTTGGACGGGGCTTTGATGGCTTGAGAATCAGGAAGGGGACCTTTCACAGCAGATCAAAACAAAAAAAGAGGTGGAAAAGACCGGGACCCTCGAGTCCTGTGCTGTGGGTGGGCTGGGGTTTCCCGGGCCTTGGGGGCTGTGTAACAGTACTCACTAGTACCACCAGCGATAAGTCACCAGCGGATGTTTCACAAGCGCCATGCCAGAGGCGACATCTATTTTCTCACTAACTCTGCCGCCCTGTAAAGACAGCCTGTATTGCCTCCCTTTTGCAGGCGGGGAAACGGAGGCCCAGAGAGGTGGCGACCCTCTCGAGGTTGTGCGGACACCGAGTGGCACAGCAGGGCTCTCTGACCTCGATTGCAGGGTTCCAGCTTCTGGGGGTGCAGGTGGACTCTTCCAGGGCTCTGCATCCTGGACACTTCGGGAGAGGGTGGGGTGGAGGCCAGAGAGCAGCCCTGGGGATTCTGGAGCTTCTGGCTAGGGGTGGGCGGAAGAGGCTGCTGCTGGGTGCCCTGGATCGGGAGGGACCCCCTCTGGGATGCTGCAGGTCTCTCCCGCCTGCCCTCTCCCCTTCTGGTCTCTCCTGCTGTGGCCAGGGCGATGGGGCCTCTGTTGGTGAACAGTCCATGGCTCCCCAGTGCCCTGGGTAAAAATCAGGCCCATCTTATCTCTCTGCCCCTCTACTGGGTCCCACCCTCACCCTGATGTGTCGGTGAGTTTGTTAGGCGCTGGCGAGGACTGTCGCCCTCCATCCGGCCCCCCTGCCCAGCTCGGAGTGCACAGGCCTGAGCCCCAGTGCCAGGACGCCAGTCCATGACCTGTCAGGGCCTGGATAGAGCAAGGCAGTTTCCCCAGGCCAGGTGCAGCTGTCTTGCTCGCTGGGGTGTTCTGGGTGTCCAGGATTTAATTCTATTTAATTTTTATCTCCCCCCGTTTTCTTTTTGAGACAGTGTCTCACTTCATGGCCCAGGCTGGTCTTGAACTCAAAACCCTGCTGCCTCAGCCTCCAGAGTAGCTGGGATTAAAGCATTTCCCCAAACCAGAGCGAGTGGTGTAATGAGGCTGTTTGCTGCCTCCTGGCCACACCAGGACCCTGTGGTCGCTGTCATTCTGACTGTCCTCAATTTACTCTGAAGCCAAGGGGCTCTATTACAGTGCTTCACCTGTCACGTAACCACAATACCTGAAAACCCCAATTTGTAAGTGTAAATTATTTAACACATAATCATGTATGTTAAACACATGTAAGGAGTTACCGAGCTTCCGATGCCCTCTGTATAAATTTAATACATTAAAGGTACTTATGTATTAATATATAACTATATAGGTATTAAAGTTGCATATTTTTGTACAATTGCAATATATTACATAATTGCATAGTATGTGAGATATAGAAGCAGCTCTCTGGGAGGCTGAGGCAGGAGGGTCACAAGTTCAAACCCAGGAACTTAGCAACTTGGTGGAGGGGCAGCTCAGTGGGAAGACCGGGGTTCACTCCCCAGCACTGGGGGAAAGCACACACACCTGTCACCCATGGGCGTTATTTCACGTGAGTGGATCCAAATAAGGAAACTGGCAGATTCGTCCTTGCAGCCTCTTCCGGCCAGGGCCCGCCCCTGTGTCTCCCTGGATGTGCTTGTCCCTGAGAAAGCACCCTGTCTCCCTGCTTACGTCCCTGGGAGCTGACCTGTGAGCCTTCGGTCCAGATGCTCTGGGGCCTCGGATTTGCTGACTGGGTGAGCAGCGTCGTGGGGAGCTGAAGTCTCTGGCTTCTCCTTCTGGGGGTCAGAGCTGGGCCTGCCGGCCGGAAGGGCATGGAGTGCAGGGAATCCCATTCCTAGAGCGCAGTCCCGGCCTTGTCACAGCTGAGGAGACCTGGTTTCTCCAGGGCAAGGAGGGCCCGAGTTTGGTCCTTTTCCCTCAGCCTTGTTCTTTGACATGGTGTCTTGTTACATAGCCCAGGCTGGCTTCGAACTCACAGTGATCCTCCTGCCTCTGCCTCCTGAGCTTGGTCCTTTTCTTGTCATGCAGCCTCCTCACTTTGCCCGTGGAGGCTCTGGGTGATGTGTGACTTGGGATCTGGGTCAGAAGGGCCCCGCTGGCCAAGGCCGGAACCTTGCTGCTGCTCAGCCTCTCTGCTGGCTGCTCCTGCAGCCTGGGAGGTGGAGGACAGGTGGATACTGGACCTGGCTGTGGTCCAGTAGGCACCTGTGCCCAATCGTGGCCTGGGTACCTGTGCTCTGTCTCCAGTCACAGGACCCATGGCCCTGGGTCCCGGAGGGCAGGCTCTCTTTTTCAGCCTTTCCTTTTCCCCAGCCCCTTCTCTCTCTCCCCGCCTTGGCTTTTAGAGAAAACCAGGCCCTCCCTCGCCTCCCAAGACTCCCTGAGGGGGCTGCTGTCCCCTCTCTATAATCCGAGCTCCACAAAGACCCTCGAGCCTCCCTGCTTCTCACTTGAGGGCTCTGAGGCCCAGCCCTCTGCTGACATTTTTCAAAATCCTCTTGCGCTGGGTGCAGTGGTGCAGGCCTATAATCCCAGTGCTCTGGGATGCTGAGGCAGGAAGATTGCAAGTTAAGGTTGCAAGTTCGAGCCCAGCCTGGGCTTAGCGAGACCCTGTCTCAAAGTAAAATTTATAAAGGGCTGGGGAGATAGCAGGAAGGTAGTAACATTTCATTCACTAAATTGATGATTTGTTCACTGAGAATTCTGGTTAGGAATACTGTAACAGTTTCCCTAAGGTTTAACTGACTGCAATAGACCAGGTTTGTTGAGTGCACTGTAACCAAGGTCTGGTTCTTTACTGCTATGGACCTGACCAGAATCCCACTTGGAATCACACTGAGCGGCTGTGACCTCGGCCATTTGTGTCCCTGTGGAAGGCCCTGCATTCTCATTGGGAATTCCCTTGGCATCCTGATTTTATGTCACGCTCTTTGGAGAATGACGTGCTGCCCCTCCCACTGGGGCAGGCAGAGCGCGTCCTCATCTCTCTGAAGTATGGGCCTGGCCATGGCCCACAGCCACCTGTGGTTGTGACAGAGCTGCTTGCGCTTCTCCGGTCTGTGACAAGGCAAAAGTGTTCCAGGAGGTGATGTTCCAGGCATCCTGGAGCTGACCTACGCCCGCCCCGGGGCCTGGAGTCCAAGTCAGCCACAGAATGAAGAAAGTCCCTCTAGTTGGCCTGCAGGCTCATGAGTTGAAAATAAACGTGGTGGCCACCACCAGATCACTGGGGCTGTTTGTTACACAGCATTATCACAGCCGAACCTGACTAAGCCACATGTAATAATAATGTGCACCCACAGGACTGTTTGTGGGTTAAATGAGATGCTACATTTAAAAATAAACACAGGTAGGGGCCGGGGATTTAGCTGAGTGGTTTCACTGCTTGCTGCACAAGCGCAAGGACCCGAGTTTGATCCCCGGTACCAAAAAAATAAAATAAAATAAAAAATAAACACAGATATAATATATGCAGCCCACAGCCTGGGATATGCATCATAGAATGGAAATCTCTTGGCATGGAGACCTGAGAAACATCTAGGTCACCCTGTCCCATCCAGTGCTTGCTCAACCTCTGGTTGAATCCTTCTGACCATGGGGAGCTCACTGCCTCACATGCCTGTCAGTTTAATTTTGGAATCTTCCTCACTTTGGTCAGATGCAGGATGCCTCCTTTGGGTGGGGCTGGAGGTTGTTAATAGCAAGAAGTCAGGCTCTGGGGCTAGAGGGTTAAATCACTGGATCCTGGGCCGGAATTTAGCTCAGTGGTGCTACCTCCTGCCTTGCAAGCACAAGGTCCTGAGTTCGATCCCCAGTACCAAAAAAAGCAACCCCCCCCAAAAAAAACCACAAAAAACCCCACGGGATCCTGCATTTACTGCTGTGTGATCTTGGGCAAATGTATTGACCTCTCTGAGCCTAATGACCTTCCCTGTAATTTAAAAAAACCCTCCTCCTGGGGCACCATGAGAATTAGAGGTGGAGAACCCAGGAGGTTCCAGCAGGAGAGGCACAAGGAGGATAGAAAACCCAGGATAGAAAACCCCCCTCTTGCTGTGCATGTCCTCCTCTTCCGCCGCAGCTTCCCAGCTCCAGCATTTATCAGCAGCCCTGGCCTTCCCGGTCATCGGGACCCTTGGAGCTCTCTTGCGCATGCGCTGCGGTGCCCCAGGCCCCGGGGAAGGTCCTGTCCTCAGGTGCCCGCATTCTGGGCCGGGCGGGATGCGGGGCGCAGGGAAGCGGCCGCCCTGGGGGCGAGTGTCGGACAGGACAGGATGGGGACCGGGTGACAGCAGGGATGGCCAGGCAGTCCCTGGAGCCTGGGGCTCTTCCCAGGGCCCAGGGGTGGGGTGTCCTGTCCCTTCCCTGTCAGGGGCTCTGTGCTGGGCGGGCCCCAGGGAAAGGCACAGGCAGAGGGGCGCGGGGCAGAGACAGGGACCTGGCTGGGGAGAAGCCCTGGCCTGGGGTCAGCACCGAGGGCGTCACTTGCCAGGCTGGGTCTGGGCTCTGGGCCTCCATGCAGTGCAGGGCCCTGCTGCCTTCTCCCAAGAACAACTTACCTCTCTCTCTCTCTCTCTCTCTCTCTCTCTCTCTCTCTCTCTCTCTCTCTCTCTCTATATATATATATATATCTGTTTCTCTCTCTCTCTCTGTCTCTTGACAGTGTCTCACTCTGTAGCCCAGCCGGGCCTCAGACTCGTGTGATCCTCCTGCCTCAGCCTCCTGAGTGCTGGAATGACAGGTGTGCGCCCCCACGCCTGGCTTTGATTCTCTCGTTCCCATTTCACAGAGGGGCAGTGGAGGCTTGGGGTGGCATGTGAGCTGCAGAGCCCACACTGAGAGAGGTGATTTGAACCCAGGTCTGTGGCCACGGTGAGCACCATGGGGGCCTTGATCAATCAGGCCATGCAGAGGGACGACATGGGGCCAGGTGACAGGCTGCAGACCAAGCATCAGAAATCCCGAGGCTGTCAGAACGTCGAGTCCCAGCCGGGGTGAGCCGCCCTGCTGCCCCAGCCTGCGGCCTTGGGAGGGACGCTGGGCCTCGGTTCCTGGCGAGGTCCCCATGCAAGGCCTTCCCCCTCGTGAGCTGGTGCATAGCCTGCAACAGCCCTGCTCTCTGCGCTCCTCCGCGGCAGAGCTATTTAAAGTGGGGCTGGTTTGGCTGGCTCTTTTTTTAAAAACCATTCCCATATGAGAGCTGAGTTCCACAAGGCCAGCTGTCACCACTAAAAATGTCTGTCAGTGACAGCCACCAGCAAAGAGGCGGGAGGAGGCGGGACCGCGGAGCGGATGAAATAAAGAAAAAGAGAAAAACAGAAAGGAAAAAACCCACCCAAAGAAAACCCTGACGCCATGGGGAGACACGGGAGGTGGGCGGGGGTGGCCGGGCCCCTCCTCGAATGCCCTCTGCGAGCCTGGGGACCTTGGTGGCAGCGGGGATTCGGAACAGGGCCCACATGGTGCCTGCTGCCTTCCTCTCTCCTGCATCGGCCTCCTCCCCCTCATACAAGGGAAACTGAGGCAGCGACATGCCTGGCTGCAGAACAAGGCTACTGTCCCAGAGAGGGAAGGAAGCTGCCTGTTGGGTGAAGCCCTCCTGGGGTCCCACTTCCATGGGTCACTTTGGAGGTGAGTAATTGTCAAGATCAACTGGAAAAGGAGTCTTGGTTGGGCCAGGGATTTAGCTTAGTGGCTCCGCTGCCTGCTGTGCAAGCGCAAGGACCTGAGTTCGAGCCCCGGTACCAAAAAAAAAAGGAGTCTTGGTTGCCCCTGTTTTATAAAAAGGGAAACTGAGGCTCACAGGGGTGGGGTCTCTGGCCCCAGGCAATGTGTCCTAGGGTTGGACTCCTGCCTTGGGATTCTTCAGCCTCAAAGTCCTCATCTGGGAAATGGGGTGACAACACACTTGCGTCCTAAAGGTGCTGGGGGCCAGAATGCACATCTGTGATCCCAGCACTCAGGAGGCTGAGGCAGGAGGATCACTGCGAGTTCGAGACCAGCCTAGGCCATGTAGCAAGACCTTGTCTCACCCTCCCCCCCAATGCCAAGGATGACACTGACCAGGATGCAGCACAGCGGGCAGGGACCGGATGTAGGATGTACCCCAAAGTGGGGAGCTGAGGGCTGCCAGGTTCAAAGTCAGAGGCCAAGTTCTTTCCACTGTTCATCCTTGGGTCCTGAGGGCTGTGGGGAGCCGGGCCTGGGGAGCCCTTGCAGGGTGAGGGCTGTTCCTCCCGCCCTGCCACCCCCAGCCAAGCAGGGTCAATGGGGCTTCCTGGGGGTGAGACTCCAGGCCCCTTGCCTGAAGCCGTGGCCTCTAATCTTACAGCAGTGGGGCAGGACGGGACCCACACACACGCCTGGGCAGAGACTTTTTGAAAAGAAAAAGGAAATTGCAAAATTACTGTAGAAAATTCCCCTGTGGGGATTTTGCATCTCTAGAATCATTTCCTCCTTCTCTTCCCCCGGCTCCTCGAGGCTCACTTCTTCCCTCTCCTTTGCGAAAGACACCCAGGTAAGCCGCTCACACTTTAGTAATAATTAGACAGTCATGCTCCTCCGGTGTGGTTTTGCCTTTTGAGGTTCCAGTTGCCTGTGGTCAAATTCAGAAAATTCCAGAAGCCAATAACTCTAGCTCTTTTTTTTATTCTTAAATTCGTTTATTGGTGCATTTTAGGTATACAATACATTTACATCTATCACTGGGTGCTTGTACCTGAACATGATGTATCTGGGTTCTTATTTTTTCCCCATTCCCTGTGCGCCCTTCACCCCCTCCACCCTTCCCTGTTTACATAGATTTCATTTCCTTTTTTTTTTTTTTGGTACCAGGGATTGCACTTGCAGGGCAGGTGGCGGAACCACTGAGCTAAATCCCCGGCCCCATTTTTTTCTTTTCTCATAATTTTTCCTTTCCCTTCTTTCCTTTCCCCTTCCCCTCCCTCTTCCCCTACCCCTTTGGACCTTTGTTCCTATTTCAAATTATCAATTATTCATTTTAACCCTTATTTATACTTTCAGTTTCTCACACTAGAGAAACTATTTGGTATTTACATATGTGTCCTATTTATTTCACTTGAGAGTATCACTTCAAGGGGCCAGGGGTTTAGCTCAGTGGTTCTGGTGCCTGCCTCGCAAGCGCAAAGTCCCAAATTCGATCCCTGGTACTGGAAAAAAAAAAAAAAAGAGTATCACCTCAATGTGCATCCATTTAGCTATAAATGACTCTAGTTTCTCATTTTTTATGGCTGAGTAGTACTCTATTTTATTAAAAAAACCCCACATCTTCTTTATCCAGTCTCCAGTTGATGGGCACTTGTGTTATTTCCAAGCTTTCGCTATTACAAACTGTGCTGCTATGAACATGGGTGCACATATATCACTGTGGTATGATTCTTTTAATTCTTTTGGGAAGATCCCCAGTAGGGGAATAGCTGGGTCAAATGGGACCTCCAGTCCTAGTTCTTTGAGGTATCTCCACACTGATTTCCACAGTGGTTGCACCAGTCTGCACTCCCACCAACAATGGAGAAGGGTTCCTTTGTCCCCACAACCCCACCAGCATTTGTTATTTGTTGATTTCTTGATAGCAGCCATTCTTTCTGGAGTGAGGTGGAATCTGAGTGTTGTTTTCATGTGCATCTCTCAAATGACCAGTGATGATGACTCTTAAGTTTGGATTTGCGCTGTCCTGAGGAGTGTGGCAAAATCACGAATCACGCTGTTCCTCCTCAGCCAGGTCCTGAGTCGCCTCCTTCAGAGCATCTCGCTGTGCACACTACCTGCCCGAGTCACTTGGGAGCCGCCGCAGATGTCAGATCCACTGTTTGGAGCTTGAAGTGTTTGTACTTCAGTGACCCTTATGCTACTTAATAATGGTCCGAGGCCCAAGAGCAGTGGCACTGGCAGTTTGAACAGGCCAGAGAAGAACCTGAAGAGCTTCTTTCAGTACCAAGATGGTGGGCGGGGTGGCGAGTGCCTGTCATCCCAGCACTAGGAGGCTGAGGCAGGAGGATCACTGTGAGTTCAAGGTCAGCCTGCACTACACAGTGAGACCCTGTCTCAAAAAATTAAAAAAAGTGCAAAGGTGAAAGTTCATCTGTCTATGAAAAAGCACCACAGGTAGGGTTCAATACTGCTGGGGTTTTGGTGGGTGTCCTGCACAGCAGGTGCTGGATAAATGTTTGCTGAGTGAGTAACAGACAGATATCTGTGACGTTGGGCCGGGTGCATGAATTCCTTCCTGAAGGAGGAGCAAGGTTGTCAGAGAGGAGCCAGGACGCACAGTGGTCCTCCCGTCATTCCTAGGCCCCAGGCTGAAGCAGGAGGATCACAAGTTTGTGTCCAGTTTGGGTGACTTAGCAAGACTTTGTCTCAAAATAAAAAATAAAAAGGGCTGGGGATGGAGCTCTGTTCAGAGGCCCTGGGTTCCAGCCCCAGTACTGGAGAAGAGAGAGAGACCCCCATCATCTTCTGCGTGGATCTCAGGAAACACTCTTCTTAAGAATCTTTTTCCTGGGCTGGGGATTGAGCTCAGTAGTGCCACTCCCTGCCTGGCAAGCACAAGGACCCGAGTTCCATCCCTGGTACCAAAAAAACAAACAAAAAAGAATCTGTTTCCTTAGGCAGAAATAAGCCACGTGGCTGTGCCATTTATCGGGGAGCCACCCGGGAGGATGGGGGGAGCACGGGGCCCCTCCCCAGGGCCCATCCAGCTCTGGGGTCTCCACCTTCCTTGTGGTCGCAAGTGGCACCAGCCGACGGGGCATCAGCAGAGGGTGTCAGTGTCAAAGAGTGTGAGGTGCCAGGCCCAGCTTGTGCTGGCCAGGGTGGGCGAGGAGCTCTGGAGCAGGGAAGGCTGGGGGTAAACTGAGCCCGGGACAGCCAGAGGCCCAGGGTTTGTCTCGGAGTCCGGAGGCTGAGGAGAAGGAGCAGCCCTGCAGGGCGGGTGCCACCTGCTCTGGTCCCAGCCCTGGGGGACTCTGCTGGGGGCCTGGGCTCGGCCAACGGGGGCAGGTGGGGGAGGGGAGTACCTGCCAGAGACCCTCTCCCGGGTGCTCCCCGAAATCCTAAAACTTGAGGCGGAATCCAAATCAGCCTCTCTTCATCAGGAGAAATTCCTCACTTCAAATATTTGCAGCCGCATGAACAGAAAAGAGGGAGATGAGGACTCGGAGACACAGGTTCGGCTTGGCGCTTTCCCCCGGCTCCCACCCACCCCGCACCTGGTCCCACCTGCTTTGCTGCCTTCCAGCTCCCTTCTTCTTTTTCAGTTCATTCAGCCCCAGGCTGGCCTCAAACTCACTGTGTAGCCCAGGCTGGCCTCGAGCTTATGATCCTCCTGCCTCAGCCTCCCGAGTGGGTGCTGGTATGACAGCCACGCACCATCTTGCTCCGTACCCTTTCCATGGTTTTGAAAAAGAAATCTATAACCTCCCTGAGGCTGGGAGAAGGGGTGGACGACAGCACCCCCTCCCAGCCCCTCTGGGGCGGCCTGCCCGGAGGGAGGTACGGGAAGCTCAGGGATTTGGCTTGAAGGGTCCCCGCCTCCCGGGCCCGGGTCCTGGGCTGTCATGGTGGCTCTGCCACTTGAGAAGGCTCGGAGCCTGCCTGCAAGGTTGGTGCCTGTGGGAGACCTGTGGAGTTTAGGGCCTGATGCCCACCTGAAGGCACAAGCATTTGTGCCCCTGCAGCTGTGCAGAGCTGGGTTTTGCACAATTTCCCTCATCTTTTCCTTTCTCTGAGTTCTGTTCAGGTCCCAGAGTGAGTCAGGCTCCAGCTGCCCCAGGGCCTTTGCACACACCGCTTCCTGTCCTAAAATGCTCTCCTTGGCTTGTTGAGCTTGCGGCTGGGGACCTTCAGCTCTCAGCTAAACTGTCATAGTGACTCCCGCAAGCATGTGCTGTGAGATAGGCAGCTGGCCCTGCCCTGATGGCAGACTTGTCTGGCCAGAGAGGGCCAGGCTGCTTGGACAAGTGGCCCTGGTATATCATGGCCACCTGTCCCGGTCCCAAGCAGCTGACAAAAGCCACCTGGTGGTAGGGGCAGCCAGCCAGGGCCAAGCGTGCTCTGGAAATGGATCTGAGGAGTCTGGTGTGGGGCCAGGGGTCAGAAGGGGAGAGAGCCATGCTGGGCTCCCGGGCCTTCCTGGCTTTTGCAGGTGAAGCTTGAGTCTGCCTGGGACCAGTAAGTAGCAGCACTGGGATTTGAACCCAGGACCTCTGGCTAAAGTGGCCAGGCACATACCACACAGAGCTGTGAGCCAAAGCATGCTGGTCCCTGCTCACTTCACCACGTATGAAGGGCTAATGTTCCCGTCTTGGTAGAAAAGATTTTATGCAATGCTGGGGATCGAACCCAGGCCTTTTCCCTGAGCTACCTCTCCAGCCCTTTAAATTTCTGTAATTTTTGAGGCAGGGTCTCCCTAAATTGCTGAGGCTGGGCTCGAACATGCAATCGTACTGCCTCAGCCTCCCAGAGTGCTGAAATGACAGGTGTGCACTCCCGTGCCCAGCTTTGGGGTGCTTCTGACTTGAAATCTCATCTCTGAAGAGGAGGTGGGGGCTCCGGGTGGAGGTCTGTGGGGGCAGAGGGCATGGAGGGCCCTGGCATTGCCACAGCAGGTGGCCCCACCCCGGTGTGGGGCTGACACTAAGCTAGGGCTTATCACTAGCTATGGGATGGATGGGGGCTGTCGGGGTAACCCCAGCATGGAAGGACTCCAGTAGGGTGGGATCCAGGATGGAGGAGGACAGGGAATTTCCTTTCCTTTCTGCTTTTGCCTTCAGGAAGCAGCCCCCAGCCCCTGGGTGATCTTGAGGTGATCCTCCTGCCTCAGCCTCCTGAGAGCTAGGATTACAGGCATGCACCACCACATCTTCCTCTTGAATCTGACTGCCTCTGACCTCTGACCTCTGGCCCTTGACCCCGGGCTCTGCTTGGATCCTCACTGCCTGCCCTGGCTTGGGGCTGTCTTCCTGGGGCCCCTGCTCTGCACCAGGCTCTGCTCCGGCAGCCCGATGACCTGTCCAGGACTCAGAGTGGCACCATAAAGCCGGAGAGCAGGCATCACTGTTCATTTGAGGGCCACAGACACCTGGGCTCCATCCGAGGGGTGCAGACTCAGCTGACACAGGAAGAGGGTCCGAGGCAGTAGGGAGTCTGATGGCCGGTGGGAGCTGAGAAGTGGGTTTTCTCCCATGGTCTTCAGTTCTCTGCCTCCAGAGATTGAGGTGCCTCCTTTGCACAGGAAGCTCTGTGAAGTCGCCACCTCGGAGAGGAGAGGGACCTGGCTTGCTCCTGAGCAAGATGCCGTCTGCGTGGGCTGAGGGGCAGCTTCTGTCCTACTGCCCCCACCCATCCACCCCTCTGCCACCCATCTACCCGTCACTGTCCTGTACATCTATTAGCCATCAGTCCATCCATCCAGTCTGTCACTTAGCCATCCATCCATCCATCCACCATCTAATCTCATTAATTCTTCCATTTATCTACTCACCTAACTGTCCACCCATTCACCTATTTATACACCTATGTATCCACCAATCCATCCAATCCATCACCCACCAATCCACCACCAATCTGTCCATCCTCCCATCCATCCATCCATCCAATCTCTTATCCATTCATCCATCCACTCCCTCTACCTATTTATCCATCCATCCATCTGTCCATCCATCTCTCCATCCATCCTCTCACCTATTCATCCACCTATCCATCCATCCATCCATCCACCAATCCATCACCCCATCCATTCATCCACCTGCTCCACCCAGCCTTCCATCCATACATCCACACATCCATTTCTTTTTTGGTACCTGGGATGGAACTTGGGACCTTGTGCTTGTGAGGCAGGTGCCAGAACCACTGAGCTAAATCCCTGGCCCTTACATCCATTTCTTTTTCTGAACTAAGAGGTGTTGAGCCCTCTCCTGAGCTGGGACCTGAGCTGGAAGCTGGGTACAAGTGCTGAGCCACACCTGGTTCCTGCCTGTGGGTGCTCAGCCTAGGGAGGAGACAGAGTGTGAGAACACTTCCTGCAGAGGTGGGAGGTGCTGTCCCGGGAGCCCCTTCCCTGAGGAGGGAGCCCAGGGAGGAGGAAGAGTTGGCAAATGCCTCCCCACAGCTTTTGGGAGAAGGTCCAGATTTCTGCATGTTTAGCCTTCTGTCGCCTGTGGGTCCCAGTGTAAACGACACCTCCTTGGGAAAGCTGTCCTCGGCCCCTAGGCTGGGGTCCCTGTTAGCTGTTGTTTTGCATCCTGCGTTATTCCTGGCATTTGTCACAGTTGAGAGGAAGTAGTTAGTGGATCGTATGCGTATGCGCTGAGTTTCTGTCTCCCTGGGTATCATTCCCAGCTGTGACTCTGTCGAGCTCAAGCTCGGCGCTGGTCGGGGCTCCCTCAGAGCGTAGGGGCGCAGTGGGGTGAGGAACTGTGCGACTGTGTCCTGGTCGCTTGCCTTGGGGGTCCAGACTCAGGGCTGGGAGGGCCGTGATTGGGCACACTGGGGAGGGTGCCTGGTACACCGGGGCCTGGCACTATGTAGAGACTCTCTCGGTGCTGATTTTAGCTGATGTAATGAAGACATTCTTTGCCCAAATAGGAATTTAACTCACTTTCCTGAGATGGTGCACACACAAATGCGCACACGTATTTTGTTTTTGGTGCTGCTAGGTACTGAACCCAGGGCCTTGCACATGCTAGGCCAGCACCCTGCCCCTGAGCTGCGTCCCCAGCCCCCTAAGATGGCTTATAGAGGTGATACCTCCTGGGAACTCCTTGCTGAGCTGGACCTCATATCCCAGTAGCATCTCCAGCTGCAGGTATCACAAGACCTGACTCTCAGAGGCTTAAATCATAAAGCCACCTAAAGTTTGCCTAAAAAGAAGGCCAAGGGCAGTGTTTGCAGAGCTTATTCAGCCACAAGTCCAGGGTGAGGGCCTGGGTTGGTCTCTCTCTGATTCTCCCGGTCCATCCTTCGTGGTCACAGATGGCTACTCAGCTCCATGGCCACCTTCAAGGTGCCAAGCTTGCTGCCACAGTTCTAGGCTCCATGTCTTCATTGGACCACATCCTCAAGTGGGGAGGGAGAGTAAGGGAGGTGAGTGCTCTCCCCTGAGCTGCTCCTCTTTTTAGCAGGGAGGAAAATGTTTCTCCAAGGCCCCAGTAGACTTTTCTTTATATACCATTGCCCAGAACATGATCACATGACCTCTCCTAGCTGCAAGGGAGGCTGGGAAAGTGAGAATATGGCTGGCTATGGGAGCCTCAGTGATGGAGGCAGGTGAGGGAGAGAGGGCTTGGGGGTGGCTGGGGAGAGCTATCTTCAGAGCCCCTCCTCCAGGTGGTGACTTTCCTCACCCTTTCAGGCCAACCCCAAATACTTCCTCTTCCGGGAAGCCAGCTTCGCCTGGTGCTGGTCACCTTTCCCATGCCCTCTGCCTTGGAGTACCCAGGCAACATGTGATATGAAAGGAGTCTCCTCCTTCCAACATAAACACCGTGGGAGGCCAAAGTGTGTGTGTCCTACAGACTCAAGTGTCCCTGTGATAGGACATCGGCCAGTCTCCTTGCCCATTAGGTATGGTCCCCAGTGCACCACGTCCAGTGTTTTGTGTGCTTTCCAGTGCTGTTCCTTCACTCCACAGCTTCCTCTCCTGGATTACAGTGAGGGCTGGCAGATGATCATGGTGGGTCTTAAGATGTCTGCCTTTGTTCACTGCTGACATCACTCTTTTGGCTTGTAGTTCTGGCCCTTCCTTTTTCATCTCATTTTTATTTTATTTATTTATTTATTTATTTATTTATTTATTTATTTTGGTACCAGGGATCGAACTTGGGTCCTTGTGCTTGCACACCAGGCGGCGAAACCACTGAGCTAAATCCCCGGTCCTTCATTTCATTTTTATAAAATCAGAGGAAGTACAATGCATGGTAGCACAATGTAATCCCAGCATGCAGGAGGCTGAGGCAGGAGGATGCCATGAGTTCAAGGCCAACCTGGACTACATAGTGAGTTCAGCAATGTTCAGAGGCGGAGATTAGACAGGTGAGTGGGTCACATGGGCACTGGCCTCCTCAGTGGACTGATAAATTTGTAGTTGAGTTGCTCTTAGGAGACAGGGCCCAGCTGGAGGACACTGGAATGGCACAAGCTGGTTGTACCCTGTGAAGGTCAATCCTGTCCCCAGCACCTTCCTTCTGGCTCTTGCCTCCTCTCTGCTTCCTGGCCACCCTGAGTTGAGCAAATTTGTTGCACCAGGCCCTTCTGCCATGATGGGTCTGCCTGGAAGCCAGCTAACCATGGACTGAGCCCTCTTTAACCGTAAGCCACAGCAAACCTTTTCTTCTTTAAGCTGTATCAGGTATTTTGCCCACCAAAGGAAATGTGACCCACACCACCACACACCTCGGATGTTCCCATGGTGTTCACTGGGACCCTTGCCCTTCCCAGCCCCTTTGTGTCTCTGGCCAGGGCCCTGGGAGTGACCTGTGTCCTTTCTGGACTGCAGCACAGAGGGACAGTACCAGCCTCCCTGGGCTGAGAAGGCCACCTGTTCCAAATGCAGAGCTATAAGATGCTGGAGCCCCTGCCTGGGTCCCTGGGCAGCCCATGGAGCTTGGCAGTGGTCAGGTGGCCTTAGGGAGGGATGAGCTTGTGTCGTGTTGATGCCTGAGGCCTGGGGTTGTTTCTGTAGTGGTGCCAGCCTGGCCTGGTGAACACAGCCCTTTCCTGCCACCAAGGGAGGCACCTGCCGCTGCATGGAAGAAGATGGTGGGCACTGTCACCTGCCCTGTGGGGACCCCTCCCCCTCCGGGTGCTCATGTCTGCTTCCTGTGACAGCCCGAGCAAGGCCCAGCTGCCTGCTGCACAGGAGATTCTGGTGGTGCTGATCTGGCCTCATGTCCCTGCCTGGCTCGGGGCTGGCACCGGCCAGCCCCCTGCTCAGCCGAGCCTTTCCCAACCTTGCCAGCCACACAGAACCTGGGCCCAGCTGGGGCTCTCCCGTGAGCACCCTCTGGAGCCAGACGCTGCCACAAAAGCCCAGCTGCTGCTGGCAGGGCAGAGGGACATCTGTGCCCCGCTGCCCCCAAGCTGCTGCCAGCTCCAGAGGCCTGGCTGGCAGGGATGTGGTGTGCAGCCTCCCAGCCCCTCCACCTTCTCTCACCTGGCATCCTGCTTGGTCCCGAGCACCAGCGGCCCCTCCACCGGCACGCCGTGCCTCCCACCTGCCTGGCCGGCCTGGCACCTACCCCTCCACGTCGGACACTTCCCTTGAGCACCCTCCTTCCTCCTTTTGCACCCTGCCACTTTGATGTGAGCCCTGTCACCTGGCCGAGCGCCCCTTGGTGCCACTCCCAAGGTGATCCCCCTGTTCTGTCAGCCATGCATGGCACCCACTCTGCCCGGGAAGCTGCACTCTCTGCCCATTACACACTGACTGTTTGAGCTTGGCAATCACCTCATAGGCTTACACAGTCATGGTTATCTGCAGAAGCGCGGAGCTCAGTTCCCATCTGCAGACAAGAAAACAGGCTTGGGAGGTGGGCTGATGTGAACAGTGTGACCAGCACTTCTTCTACTTCTTTGTTTTTTGAGACAGGGTCTCACTATGTATTCCAGGTGGCCTTGAACGCACTATGTAGCCCAGGCTGGCTTCAAACTCTCAGAGATCCTCCTGCCTCAGCCTCCTGAATGCTGAGATTACAGCCATGCACACCATGGCCAGCTGCAATATTCTGAAGTGCAGTATTCTGAAGACTGTGAAGTTCATTCTCGCATCCTTTCAAACTTCCCTTTGCCAGCTGTGGGACACATGAGGACCGATGAGAAGCACCTTGCTGTCCCCTGTGGCTCAGCATCCTGTGGGTGGGGGAGCTGTTGAGTGCTCAGGGTCCTCAAAACTGTGGTTCCCAGGAACAGGAAGCAGCCTCCACTCAGGGACCAGGCAGAACTAGGGGCATCTGGATGGTGGGGCCGTTCTAAGTCTGTGCCTCTGCCGTCAACGGGTCACCTCCCATGCTGCCTGGGGGCCCAGGCCCTGAGCCAGTGCATGCATGTCCCAAGCTGGACTGGAAGGTGCCAGGGGCGGGCGGGCCCTTGGGGGACTTGTGCAGTCGGGGTGTCCTGGCCTTCCTCCTCCATCGGTCCCATCACCCTGTGAAGCACTGGAGTTCACACCACAGGTTCAGATGCCCCTGCTGCATCCACTGAGGACCAGGGCCAGGTTGGGGCCCCTCCCAGCTGCCCTGGGCCCCACTCAGGTGCTGGAGGGGGCCTGGGCCGGGTGGCCATGGCCTGCCCTGTCTGGAGCCGGCTGGATGCAGTGTAGCCTCTCTCCCTGCCCGGGAGCAGCAACATGCAGAACAGGCACAAGGCGGCCTGATTGTCATTAATCGGATCTAAAGGGTTTCTATTTTCTCCCTGAGTGCTGATTGATCCAGGCGAGGTAAACAGCACCGCCAAAAATGGAGGGAGGGGGTGCTGCCGAGGGAGCCGGGATAACTAATGTCACTTGACATTTACTCAGTGAGCAGAAAGCAGAAAGAGGTGAGTCAGCGGCCGGGCCTCAGCCCACAGACTGCAGAAGGGAGCAGCCGCAGGCAGGTGGGCGGGTGAGAGAGTGGGAGGCCACTGAAGAGCATCAGTCCCCCCAGTTTTGCGGGCTTCAGGGACCCCCTGGGGTTCACCACTCCTTGGAGGAGAGGGCCTCCGAGTGGATGAGCAGACGAGAGGGGCTGGGTGCTTGGTATTTTCTTCTGCCCCTTCCCTCCGAAAAGAGAGCCCTGCCCAGCAAACTCTGCTTCTAGCTGCCTCTGTTTCCCAACTTGGTGCCCCCATTGGGGTTTGTGGGGGCGTTAGCTTGGGGATCTCAGACCAAGGGGAAGGTGACAGGTGAGCAGCCTTGCTTTCTGCACTGGGATGGACAGGGGCAGCCCCAGCCGCCCGATCACCACCACTGCAACCTCCTGCTGCGACAGGCGGGTCCTCCCTGGATTTGGCCAATGAGCATTTGTTGAGCACCTGCCTTCAGCCTGGTCTTTGTGTTATTAGGAGGCAGGGCCTGGTCAGAAGAGGTGGTCACTGGGGCATGGCCTGGAAAGGTTCATCTCTTTCCCTGGCTCCTCCCTTCTTTCTGTTTCCTGTCCGCCATACTGTGAGCAGTTCTCCTCCAGGGCCCTCTGCCATCCCATTCTGCTTTGGAGCCAGCTGACTATGGACTGAAACCTCTACAAACTGCGAGCCAAAATAACCCTCTTCTCCTTCGAGCTGCAGGTGTCAGGTGCTTGTCTAAGACAGCCACCTCATAGGCCTTCCTCTTCTGGCTGAGGGGCCAGCTCTTCCTCTGGGAACACTTCAGTCTCCTCAGAGACCCTTCCTTCCTCTGGCGACCCAAGCCCTTGCTTGTCTCTGCTTGCTCGAACCTACCCCTCCCACTGGGTTCCATCTGCGAGTGGTGCTTCCAGCTGTGCAGATTCTGGAGCTAGAACCGGGCGTCCTCCTTCACCTTTGTCCCCAGAGCAGCTGGATGCCATGTCTTCCTGGCTCAACCTCCTCCACTCTCCTTGCCCACTTTGCCCTGCTGCAGGCCACAGCCATCCCTGCCCTGGCTGGTTCTCAGTTTCTGTCCACTCCATTCCCCTGTCATGGGGGTGACAGTCCTCATGCCCCCAGTATAATACTTTCCATGGCCCCCCTGGCTCCCATAGTTGCAGTGGAGAAATCAGCTGTCAGTCTAACCAGCTCCCCTTGGAAGGCAATTTGACTCCCTCCCCCTGCAATTATTTTAAGAATGCTTTTTCCTTACTTTTGGATTTCTACAGCTTTGTTATGATGGATTGAGATGGATGAGGTGTGTGAGCTTTTATTTATTTGTTTTTCCAAATACTGGGGATTGAGCCCGGGCCTTTGCACTGAGCTACATCCCCAGCCTTTTATTTATTTATTATTTTGAAACAGAGTCTCACCAAGTTGTCCTGGCTGCATCCAGACTTGTGATCCCACTGCCTCAGGTTCTTAGAGTCTTAGGATCACAGGCATCTCCCACCCTGCCAAATTGAGGTGTGGATTTTTTTCCTCTTCCTTAGGACTGTAGGATTTTGCCTTAACTCTTCCCTTCTCTTCTGAGACAAGGTCTGGCTGAGTGGCCTAGGTCTTGAACTCACCTCTGTCAGCCTTAGCCTTTGGAGAAGCTTGGATTTCAGGTGTGTGGTGCTGCACTTTGCTCTTTGGGTGTCTTGAATTCATGATTTGGTATCTTCCATCAGTTCTGGAGATTTAGCAGCTGTCATCTCTTTAACATTGCTTCTGCCTATTTTCTCTCTTATAGTTCTGTCCAATTAAATCCTTATCTCTCACCCTCTATTTTATCATTTTTGTGTTTCTGTGGAATGCATTCTGGATATTTTCTTTTCACCTATCTTCTTTTAGCTTAATTCTTTCTTTGGCTGCATTTAATTCCATCTTAAACCCATCCTTTGAATATTTTTTTAAATCCCCTGTTAGTTTGAAAATATAACACACATGCATAAAGGGCATACAGCATTGTACATGTGCAGAGTGAAACCCAAATATGCAATTTAATAAATAATCAGAAACCAAAAATGTGTGTGGGATCATCACCCACAGGTCAAAAAATAAAACGTCTGGGTTTTAAATTTCAGTTATCATCATATTCACTTCTAGAGCTTCTGTTTGGTTCTTGTGTGCATTTGGTATCATTGTTTGTCATTTTGTGGTCACTTGTGGTATTTCAAGCTTGTCTTTCCTTTCTTTCTTTCTTTCTTTCTTTCTTTCTTCCTTTTCTTTTCTTTTTTTTTTGGTACCAGGGATTGAACTCAGGACCTTGCGCCTGCGAGGCAGGCAATGGAACCACTGAGCTAAATCCCCGGCCCCCTTCCTTTCTTTTTAAGAATGCATGGTTGGTTTTCAGTCTGTGCCTGTTAATTCTGATGCCTGAAACTTCTGGGAGTTTGTTTTTGTGGGGTTTGGTTGTTGCTGCTGTTGCCCGTGGTGTCTTAGTCTCTTGTGTGTCTAGTGTTCTTTGTGTGTGGGGCATAGTGTGTGCAAAATTAGGTGCAGGGATAATTTAAGGCATGTGACTGGGTCCCCCTCCCTTTTTTTTAGACAAGGTCTTGCTATATAGTTCAGCCTGGCCTTGAATTCACAGTGACCTCCTGCCTCAGCCTCCCGAGTGCTGGGATTACAGGCGTGTGCCATGCCAGCTAAGGTCCCCTTTCTCTGAAGAGGATTTTGTTGCTTCTCACATGCACTTGGCTTTTCTGCCTGTCTGGATCCGTATTAACCCAAACCATGCACACCCGAGCAGTGGGTGCTCTGCAGGGCTCCTCCACCTCCAGACAGACACCCCGGAGGATGTTGTCCTCGGGGTCCCAGCGAACTGTGGGTCCCCGGCTTTTGTTTCTGTCTCTCCTTGCTCTTCATAAATGGGAACTGAGGGCTTTCTGGTGCTTTAGGCAAAAGTGCCTCCCATGTGCACACCTCTCTCTGAGTTCCTGCTTTCCTGTCACATTTACTTTGAACGTTCCTTAGTCTCTTATAAACCTTTAAAGCTTTTGACAACATTTTTCTCCATTACACAAAGATATTTGGACTTTTAAAGCTCTCCTCTGCTCAGAACACATTACCAGAGTCTGAGCTCTCTTTCTAAACAGGAAATCCGGCCTCGCCTCTCCTCCATTTGGGAGCCGTGATGGCCCCTCCTGCCCTTCAATAAGAACTCCACTCTTGACTGTGTCTCCCCAGGTTGGCAGGTCCGCCCCAGCCACCCTCCTCTTCCCGTCACCTGGCTCCCTCTGCCTCAGCCAGACTGAGCCTTGCCCTCTGAGCCCTTTTCCCTCTGAGGCAAGTTTCTTCACCTTGGCCTGGCGAAGTTCTGGCTGCCCTCACAAGTTACACAGCACTTCCTCCAGGAAGCCTCTGACTGCCTCACACTGACTTCTGGCTAAGTCAGGTGGTTCCTCTGGGTTCCCATGGGCCCTTGTACACCCCCCTCACAGCACTAGTGACATTGGTCCGTAGTTATCAGCTTCAACTAGACTGTGAGTGTGGTTCATGTTTATGGAAGGGGTGGGTGGATGGATAAATGGATGGTTTGGTGGGTGGAGAGATGGGTAGATGGTTGGGTGTATGTATGGGTGGATGGGTGAGTGAGTGGATGGATGGATGGGTGGATGGATGGGTGGGTAGATGAATGGAGGGGTGGATGTATGGATGGATGGATGAGTGGGTGGGTGGATGGGTATGTGGGTAGATAGTTGGGTTGGTCGGTGGATGGGTGGATGGATGAATGGATGGGTGGATGTATGGGTGGATGGATAGATGAGTGGATGGGTGGATGGATGGGTGGATGGGTGGATGGATGGATGAGTGGATGGATGAGTGGATGAGTAGATGGGTGGATGGATGGATGAGTGGATGGGTGGATGGATGGGTGGATGATGGATGGATGGATGGGTGGATGGATGAGTGGATGGATGAGTGGATGAGTGGATGGGTAGATGGGTGGATGGGTGGATGAGTGGATGGGTGGATGGATGGATGAGTGGATGGGTGGATGGATGGATGAGTGGATGGATGAGTGGATGGGTGGATGGATGGATGAGTGGATGGGTGGATGGATGGGTGGATGATGGATGGATGGATGGGTGGATGGATGAGTGGATGGATGAGTGGATGAGTGGATGGGTAGATGGGTGGATGGGTGGATGAGTGGATGGGTGGATGGATGGATGAGTGGATGGATGAGTGGATGGGTGGATGGATGGATGAGTGGATGGATGAGTGGATGGGTGGATGGGTGTGTGGGTAGATAGGTGGGCTGGTCTGTGGATGGGTGGGTGGATGAGTGGGTGTGTGGATGGATGACTTCTCACTGTTGCCTTGACATTGTCAGGCAATGTCATCTCTTACCCCTCAACCCAACTGGCAGTGGGGACAGGAGATCTGTCTTTACCTTTCCCCTCCACCTCACCAGCCCTGTCCTTTGCACTGAGTGGCTCTAGGCTTCTTCTAGCATCTTCCCGGGCGCTCACACTGCCTCCCTGACTCCCAGATCGAGAGCTGGGGCTGTGGGTCTCAGGAAAATGCAGCAGAGGGGGCAGTTTTTATTCCAACTACAGGAAACTCTCCTTCACATGACAGCCCCAGGCTGGGGACGGCTGAGGCCACCGTGCATTCTAACATGTGACCCACCTGGGAGGACCGTGTGGATGAAGTCCTCGGCCTTCCTGTCTGCCTCATTTTCCCACTTGTCTTGTGATCCGGCTGGCCTCGTGACAGAGGGACGATGGAGCCACGATGCTGACGACCCCAGGCAGGAAGCACCAGCAAGTCCTGTGCCAATTGAGTGGTGGCTGGGGCAGGCGGGTCCTGCACTGTCCTTGTCACTGATGTGCGCACAAGGCCCCCTGTCGCTGTGATCAACAGTGGCTGGGGCCCAGCTGTCTCTGACCTTCGGGCCCCACCTTCCCCACATCAGCTGATGACGATGAGTCTTCCAAACATGGCCGCCCCCCGGGGGGCCCCTTAGCATCCCCAGCACACAGCAGGCACCCAGCAGTGTGTGCCGCGGGCATTTGGGGTTTACATCCCCTTCATCAGAAGCAGGACGTGACACAACTCCGCCGGGTGGGGGAAAGCACAGAGGCCGGCTAGGAGATGCCGGCTGTCCGGAGACGGTGTCCTGGGGTGCAGGTGTGATGGCGGCATCCTGCCCCTCGAGAACGTGTGAAGTGCCTGGTCCATGCTCGCCCACCTGGTCAGCCATGGAGGTCGGGACTGCAGACCAGAGAGGGACAGAGATGCCCAGCGTCACATAGCTACTTGGGGGCCTGTGACTCACCTCCTCCCCAACTGGGGCCATCCCTCCTAATCCCGATGGCAGCCTGTTGGCTCCACCCGCATCGCAGAGGCCATCCCCAGGCTGGGTCCTCTCTATGCCCCTCTGTGCCCCTCTTGAGACCCCACAAAGCCCCACGGCCTAGGCTCACACCCTGCTTTCAGCCAGGGCCCCACATGCACAATCTGCTCCCGCCTGCCCCGTCTCCCACACCCTGCTCTGGGCTTCCACCCTGAGGGCTTCGTGCTGGTGGATCCATGACCTGGAATGCTTCTCTCCACACTCCATGGGGCCAGCTTCTTCCCCGCCTTCAGTTCTCACTTGAGACACTTGACCCATTTTTGTTGTTTGCTTGTTTGTTTTTTCAAGACAGAGTCTCACTATGTAGCCTAGGCTGGCCTCCAATTCACAGTAATCTTCCTGCCTCAGCCTCCTGAGTGCTGCAATCACAGGTGAGCACCACCATACCTGGCTTCAAGATCAACCTGTTTCAAGTGGATCCCACCTGTCTGTTATGCCTGCCCTGTATTTTCACCCACAATGTCGGCTGCTGTTTATAACTTCCTTTTCTCTCTTCTGTCTTTTCCTTGTTCAGGGTCTGCCTCTCCCCTGGAAGCATCATCCAAGGAGGTGGAGACCAGGGATCTTTGCCATCCTTGTGCATCTGCTTCTTTGCATGGGCACTTAGTAACTATTTATGGAAAAAAATCTATTCTTCTAGGGGGCTGTGATCCTAGCACACTGGGAGGCTGAGGCAGGAGGATCACATGTTTGAATCCAGCCTGGGCAACTTAGTGAGATCCTGTCTCAAAATAAGAAAGAGGGCTGGGGTTTAGCTCAGTGGTTTCGTTGCCTGCTGCACAAGCACAAGGACCTAGTTCGATCCCTGGTACCAAAAACAAAACAAAACAAAAATAAGAAAGAAAAAAAGGGCTGGGGATATAGCTCAGCGCGAAGGCCCTGGGTTCATTCCCAGGACTGCAAAGAGAAGAACAAAAACATTCATCTCAGAGCTAGGGGTTGCAGCTCAGTGGTAGAGTACTTGCCTAGCATGTGTGAGATCCTGGATTCTACCGCCAGCTTCCAAAGGAAACAAAACAAAGAAGTGAAAGAGAAAGAAAGACAGATTGGTCCCTGAATTAGTGACAGCCCACACATCATGGGCTGCTGTGACCCCAGAGGCTGGCGCCTGAAGCCGCTCAGCTCCCGGCACAAAGTAGGGCTTGAGGAGGGTGATGTGTCACCCCCTCCACCCCAGATCGGGAGCCCAGGGTCCCAAATCCTGTCTGAGCCAACGAAATAGGGTTCACGGCTGTCCTCAGCCATGTTTTCTGTGGCTCAGAGCCCCCAGCCGCTTTCGGAGGTGAAGGACCTCAAGGAGTAAGGAGCAAGCAGATGGCCCGGAAGTCAGTCAGGGCAGCAGGTGCAGGGCAGGGCCTGGGAGGTTCTCAGGCTCCTGGGCCCGGAGCAGCGAGGCCCTGAGTCCCGAACTGTGCAGAATTAAGACACGTGGAGCTTTCCCTGCTGCCCATACCCTCGCAGCACTTTAACCTAAGGAAACTGTAAGTTCTGCCTATGGGCTCCAAAAGTCAGTGGCATGGGGGGAGGGGGCCCCGCGGCTCCTCTAGAAGCTCCAGGGCCTGTGTTGGCCACAGCTTGGTATGAGGCCCTGGGGTACCCAGACACCCTGATCCCTGAGGGCTCTCGCAGCAGGGTCCCTAGGCTGCTCGTGGTCTGCACTGTAGACCCTGAAGCTGTGGTTGTGCCACCAACAGCCTGGCCCCTGTGCTCCTGCCCTGAGCCCTGTGCTCCTGCCCTGAGCCCTGTGCTCCTGCCCTGTCCCCTGTGCTGATCCAGCTGGCCCAGGGTCTGGGGCGGAGGGTGTAGTCCAGTGGATTACAGTGGCGACCCAGGTTCAAATCCTACTCTACCCTTTAGTAGATGTCAAATGAGTTTAGCAAGGTTGCAGGAGACAAGATCAATACACAAAAACTGATTGTACTTCTGCCCATTATCAAGCACTCTGAAAATGAAAATATGAGAACAATTCCCAATTTGCATTAGCATCAAATAACCAGGAATAAATTGAACAAGAAAGGCATAAAATTTGCATGCTGACGAATTACTCAACTTCTTGGAGTCTCCGTTTTCTCCTCTGTAAAATGAGGATAATGTTGATTATTCCTCTGAAGTTGTGGGGGTTCCAGGAGGGAGCGTCTCTGGAGTGGCTGGCATGATTCTTGCCGCTGGAGCCCCACTGGAGCTGGGGACCTTCCGAGTAGGCAAGCACGGTGAGACACACACACCCCTCCCCCGTAAGGTCTCAGCAAATACAGGGGCTCCGGAGTCACCAACCAAGGGCTAAAATGGCAGAAAGTGTTTCCCTGCTGGGGCTGCCACTGTCATGCCAGGAATACAGAAGGTGCTAAGAGTAAGACTAAGAACTATCTGGAAGGCTGAGGCAGGAGGATCCCAAGTTCAAGCCCAGTCTACGAAAATTAGTGAGACCCTGTCTCAAAATAAAAAATAAAAAGGGCTGAGGATATAGTTCATTGGGAAAGTCTTGAGTTTAATCCCCAGTGCTGGTTTAAAAAAAAAAAGAGTTCAGACATCTGGGACAAGATTGGGTCCCTGAGCTTCAGGACAATGTGGAGACACTGTGTGCGTACATTTTTCTTTCTTTTTCTTCCTTGCTTCCACACAGGTTTGTGTCTGTATTAGCTTTTCATCCCTGTGGCCAAATGCCTGACACACACAAGTTAAAGGAGGAATAGCTTATTTTTTCCCTGGACTCTGAACTCAAGGTACAGAGAGTTCAGTCCATGGTCAGCCAGCTCCAGGGCAGGAACATCATGGCAGAAGGGCATGGTGGGGGAGAACTGCTCACTTCGTGGCATCAGGAAGCAGAGAGAGCGGGAAAGAGGCAGAGAAAGTGAGAGGGGAAGGGGCCAGGGACCAGAACACACACCCCAGTGACTGCTTCCTCCAACCAGGCCCCACCACAGACAGCACATTCAGCTCTGAGCCCATTAATGATGACTCCACCCTCGAGTACAATGCTCCCATGACCCAGTCACCTTCTGAAGGCCCCGCTTCTAGACACACGAGTCTCTTGGGAGACAGTCTAGATATTTTTTGTTTGTTTTTGTTTTGTGAGAGAGGGTCTCATAATGTAGCTCAGGCTGGCCTTGAACTCACTATGTGGCCCAGGCTGGCCTCAAACTCTTGGTGATCTGCCTGCCTCAGCTTCCCGAGTGCTGGGATCACAGGCGTGCACTACACTACAAGTGTGGAGTGGTGGAAACGTTCTGAAATTGGACAGTGGCAGTGGTTGCCTGGCTCTGCAAATATACTAAAACCCACTGAATGGTACTCTTTAAAGGGGTAGATTTTATGGCAGATGAATTATGTCTCCATAAGCGGCTATTTAAAAAGGGAAGGGGCTCAGCTTGGACCCATGGGAAGCATAGGAACAGATAAACAAGCTAAATGACACCAGGAAGAAGCAGATAGCAAGCGTGGCCTGTGGATAGGCCCCAGGACCACTGGCTCAGTCTCTCCAACATGTCAATGGGATGAAAATAAGTTTTTAAGTCATAGGATCAGCTGTGTGTGGTGAATGTGATCCTAGCACTTGGTAGGAGGCTGAGGCAAGAGGGTTGCTGAAAGTTTGAAGCCAGCCTGGGCTACATAGTGAGTTCAGGGCCAGCCTGTGTGGTGGGCATTAGGGAATTAGGTGATGCCCCAGGGCTGTAGGCCCTGCTCTCCTCTTCTTGTTCTCTGTGGACATGGTGGTTGCTCCCAGCAGTTGACACCTCCGTGTGTGTGTGTGTGTGTGTGCGCGCACATACATATGTGTGAGAGAGCAAGCACTGGGGAAGAATCCACCTCCTTGAGGCCACTGTCTATTGCTGTCCTCTGGTCACACAGTCCCCTCAGTCCACGCCCACTCTCCACCTCTGCCCCCGGTCACCTTCTGCCCCGACTCTGGATGTCAAGGAGCCGGGCTTGACAGCCTGTACAGTGGACAATGGACCCTTTGCAGGCCAGGCCAGGGCCTGCACCCTAGCCGTGGGCTGTGGCCGAGGCCACCACAGAAGGCTGCTTGTGGCCGGACCGGGCGGCAGCCAGAAATAGGTCCAGCCAGGGCCAGCTCCTGAGGGCCCCACCCTGGGCTTGCTGTTTGTGGAGCTGGGGGAAGAGACCTTCATCAGGACAGCAGGTCTATGTGGTGCTTCGGGCAGGCAGGGAGAACCAGGACTCCAGCCTCCAGGGCCACCCTCACGGTTGCTGGGTGCTCCCCTGCCCCGTGCTCATGTCCAGGGTCTGTCTGCCCTGCCAGCTGTGGGGACAGCCAGGCCCTGTGGGCAGCCCCCCTCCACCCTGTGATCTGGGGGGTCCCCGGGCTCAGTTGGGGACTTCGTCCTTGTGCACCCGGGCCCTGCGGGGTGGACTCCACACTGGCTGGCAGGGCGGGGAGGGGCTCACATGTTCCCAGGCTTCTGTGTCCTCTCCCTTGGCTGGCGCCCCGTGTGTCCAGGCCTCTGGTCCACGGGGAGCTCTGTTCCTGGGTTCAGATCCCAGGGCCCTTGGAGAGGCAGGGCCAGGAGCCCTCACAGCTGTCTGCTGGGAGCTGGGGCCAGGGCTCCCCTCCCACCCCGGTGGCCTTGGAGCTATTTCTATGTGTGCTGGAAGCCAGAGGGATAGCAGAGCCAAGGCCTGAGAAGTCCCCGGGGCTTGCCCAGGGGAGTGCAGGCTGCTCCCTGAAAGCCATGGAGCCTGTCCAGGAGCCCTGTTGGCCCCAGCAGCTTGGGGGTCCTTGGCAGGGGCCTGTCTGGCACAGACACGAGGCTGCGGTTGGGGCAATTTCAAGATGAAATTCACTCGCTCACTCATTCATTCACCACTGGCCCCTTCAGTCATTACACATTTGAACAGAACTTTGAGGTGCAGGTGGAGGGTCGCCCTCAAAAAACACAGAGCCCTGTTCTCAAGGTGCTCATGCTGGGTGTGATGGCGTGTGCCTGTCATCCTAATACTCTGGGAGGCTGAGGCAGGAGGATCCCAAGTTTGGGACCTTGGGTTACCTTTGGTGACCTTGTCTCAAAAGAAAAAATAACAACAAAGGGACTGGAGATGCAGCTCAGTGTGAGGGCCCTGGTCCAATCCCCAGCCTTGAAAAAAAGGGTTCTCATGAGTATGATTCCTCCCTTCTGGCTCCAAACCATCCCATAGCTCCCCAGTGCCCACCAGAGATGGTGTGAACCTTGTCCTGTGGCAGGAACAAGCCCTGCTGTGTCCCCTGCTCCCCAAGTCCCCGTGAACAAGAATGGAGACCTTGCCTGTTCAGCCCTCCTCTCTGTCCCGCCCTCTCTGGCCTGGTATGCACATCCCATGGGGCCGAGAGGCTGGGCATGCAGAGGGAGACACAGCAGGAGGACCGGGGCAGGATGGCTTTGCTGGTGGGGTCCAGGCTGGTGTTTGTTGGGGGCTCCAGGAAAATGGAAAGGAATCAAGGCCATGTGGAACTGCAGGAAGAGCTGAGTGAGCAGGAAGTAGGGGTGAGGGGTGGAGGGTGGAGGGGAGGAGGGAGTGAGGGGCCAGAGCCCTGGAGGGGAGAAGAGGGGCTGGCACTGGCCGCTCAGAGGAACTTCTTGGCCTCCTTCATATTCTTTCTTGTGTTTGTTTGTTTGTTGAGACAGGGTCTCACTGTGTGGTCCCAGATGGCCTCGAACTCACTATGTAGCCCAGGTGGAACTCATAGCGGCGATCCTCCTGCCTCAGCCTGCTGGGATTGCAGGCATGCACCACCACTCGGGCTTGCCTTAATGTTCTTTCCCTGACATGAACAGTATCGTAACAAACGTTTGGTTGCTGTCCTCAGCTCCCTTTAACGAGACTGCAGTGACGGGCCCCATGGACCCCAGAATTGTGTGGGTTCTGTTTCTAGGGCTTCCAGGCCTTGCTATGGAGCTTCCCCCAGGTCCTTCATATCTCACCTTTCTGCCTCTCCCTCCCCAACTCCTTCCCCTCACGCTGCAGCTGGATCTGGTTCTTCCCACCCCCCACACGTCCCCGAGCCATCCTACCCTCCTTCCTGCCATCCCCAGGCATTCCGGATCTCCCTGTCCTCAGTCACCTGCTTGGCAGGCACAGCCTCTCTCTCTCCTTTCTCTTTGGTATGGCTCTTCATTCTGTGCTGGAAGAAGGATATAAAATTAGTGCCTGGGTTAAGTTTCACCAGCTTGTTCACCCTCAGGACGATGCACACACAAGTTACTACAATACACAGAGAAGCAAGCTTGGCTGGTCACTTTGGCTTGCTGGTTTTACAGCGAAACAGTCATTCATTCATTTAAAAACAAAGAAACAAAATCCATTTCCACCTACCATGTGCCAGAGAGACCAGAGCACACCAGTGGCTGAAGCATTTTTAATGGAGCTCAAACTCATAAAACCAAGCCTAACCCCAAACCAAACCTAAACCCAACCCAAAGGCTAAGACCAACTGTAACCCTAAAGCCAGCCCTAATCCCAAACCCACACCAACCCCAAGTCTAACCTCAGCCTGAGGTCTCCTCCTAAACCCAACCAAATTCCAAGGCCAACCTGACCCGAACCCCAGCCCAGCCCCAATTCCAGCCCTCGTGTTGGAATTCCTCCTGTGTGCGGCTCGTGCTAGGCAAACAGGACACTTGAGCAGAAGAGGCGAAGGCAGTGAGATGGAATACAAGCCAGTCTGGGGAGTAACTCTGAAAAATGGGGGTGTGCATTTCAGAGTAAGTCTCCAAAGTCTGTTTTGCAGCCGCTGTCTAGAAGCGGAGCCCTTAGTGTCCCTTGCTGGCTTCAGGGTCACAGGCTCTCCCTCTCATGTGGGCCTGGAGGTGGCTTCCCGAGTCTGGGTACGGATTCTCCGCCCCACAGGCCAACTTCAGAACCTCATTGGATGAATGAGGCGCATTCCAGCTGGGGGAACATTCATCCCAAGTCCTGTGCCAGGCTCCGGGCACTCAGGGAAGAGGTCCCGGTCTTTCCTGCCTCAGTTCGCTCTCTGTTCTTGCTTCCCTGAACCGGGTCAGACCCTTTCAGAAGCAGCCACTGGACAATCCAGTCCCTTACTTCCAATTCCCACCACACCAAGTGGGAGGGTGGCAGGTAAGATCTTCATTGTGTGACAAGATGCTTCTGCCCAGAGAGGCAGAAACACCAGGGCCGTGCCCAGGCTGGCGGGGGGCGGTGCCCAATCCTGTTCTGGCCCCAGACTTCCTTCCACTTGCAGGAACTCTGAAGCTGCCTCGAGGACCCTGACGGACCGCGGTTTCCTCGTCCCATTTCGCTGGCAGGCACACTGAAGCCACTGTTGGAACCAGCTTTGGGCAGATGACTCAGAAGTCAGAGCTCTGGGCTCCCCAGCTGAGAACGTGGGCCCAAGACGGGTCTTTCTCTGCAGAGGGGCGGGAGAAGGATCTCGGGCATAAAGGGGACTCCCGTTTGTCCATCGTCTTGGGCTAATCACTTGTCGTCCGGAGCCTCACAACGACCTGATTAACCAAAAGACAAAGCCGAAGCCCGGAATCCAGGCTCGGGGTTGCTGTGGCTCGCGATGGTTCCAGTTCTGCCGGATTCTAGCATCTCAACCTTCCCAGGAGAGCCAAGGAAACACTGTCAAGATGTCATCAGAACACGTGGTGCGGAACTGGGCCTGGTGGGCGTCCTCAGTCCCGGGTCGGGTCGGGTGACCCTGGCCCGGCCCCCTGCTTGCTGAGGTATAAGCCCCGCCCCGCCCCGCCCCGCCCATCCCATCCCAGCCCCGCCTCCTCCGGGCGCTCTTGGCTCCGCCCCCGCGGCCAGCGCCGGCCTCCTATTGGCCGCTGTTTCCATGGTTACGCGGGCCGGCCAAGCTGCGGGCTTCCCGGCACGTGCCCCCCGGAGCCGCCCGGAATTTGACAGGCGACCACGTGCGCGGCCGCGCGGGAGCGAGACAAAGGCGGGGGAGGCGGGGAGCGAAGCCGGGCGAGGGCACTGCGGCCCGGGACACCCTCCCCCTTTTTATTTTGAAGGAAAGAAAGAAAAAAAATGCTGCGGAATGCGAGGTGGGAGAGGCGCCTTCCAGTCCCAGCTGCTCGCCCTCCTGGGGAGGAGCCGGGGAGGCGGGCGTCCTCTGCGCTCTGGAAACCCGCAGTGTCCCCACTTATGCCTCCCGGCCCTGGGCTTCTAATCTCATCTTGACATCCGCTCTGGAGGTTTAAATTCTGTTTCTCTGGCTTGTTCTAAAAGCGAGGGCTTAGCAAGCACGGTTGTTTTGAAGCTGGGAAAACGAGAATCAGGGAATTGTGGGGGATCGCGTCCTCCCCCGCTGCTGGGGCGCAGGCGCGGCCGGGAGGCGTGGCCTCCTGTCCCACGGCCCCGGGGCCCTGCGGCCTGCCGTGGCGGGTGGCACCGCCGTCCTTCCAGTCCCAAGCCAGATGCCCTCGCTGCCCCTTCCTCCACCCTGTCACCAGCACTGTGCTTCCTGTCGCCCCTGTAACAAATCACTGCAGATCGAGCGGCTTAGCATGAATGTACCATCTTTCCGTTCTATGGGTCAGAGGTCTGACCAGCCCCGTGGGGCTAAATTCAAGGTGTGGGGGAAGTCACACTCCTCCTGGAGGCTCTGGAGGGAGTCTGCTTCCTTGGCCGCCCACACCGCTCCCCTTCCAGCTTCAAAGCCACCGGCAGCATCCCTCTGACGCCTCCCTCTTCCACATTTAAAGCAATTCCAGTGGCTCAGCCAGATAATCCAGAGTCACAGCCCCGTCTCAAATCAGCTGATTAGCAACCTCAATTCCATCTGCGACTGATTGTCCCTGCCACGAAGCATAAGGCATCCATATGTTCTGGGATTAGGACGGGACAACTTGGGGACGTGTTCTGCTGAGCACAGCAGGACTGCCAGTGTTGCCTCCGGGTCTCTGCAGTCCCCTGCTTGTGTCTCCATTCACCTTGCAGTCCCCTCCGGGACCACATCTCTTCTTCGACCCCCACTTGGGCTGTTGCTCCAGCTCCCTCTGTCCATGGTCCCCAGGGCCAGGGCTCCACAAGGCCACCTCCATGGCCAGGTCACCTGCAGAGGGGACGCCCAGGCCCTTGACTTGCCCCAGATCCAGGCCCTTCTGTGTCTCCTCCCACTACATCACTTCCGGTTCCCTTTATACCCCAGGGCACTTGACACCTCCTTACCTTTGCCTGTGTTGTTCCCTCTCTGGACCTTTCTGCTCCCCACTTCATCCTTCCCTACACAGTACCCCCTCCTTACTGTCCTCCCCAGAACCTAAGTGTACTTGTCACCACTGGGTTGGCTCCAAGAGATTCGAACCCCTGTCTGTCTCCTTATGGCCCTGAGTGTCCTCCGGGCTGCCCCCTGTGTCTTGTTATCTCTTGGGCTGAAGTGCCCAGCATGGGACCAGTCACACGCTGTGCAGCAGGACCTCCGTGAACCTGGACTGATTGCAAGCCCAGGATTTGGTGTAGGGTGGGTCAGCAGGTTCTCACAGCAGCTCTCCTCTGCATTCCTGTTTTGTAGACACAGAGTCTGAGGCTGGTGAGCATAACATAACCTTGGTGGTGGCAGTGGGAGCTGGTGTGGGCCTCTGGGTTCCTGGGAAGCAGTTTCCTCGATGCTCTTCCTTCCTGTCACTTCCTATTTCCTTTTCCTCATGACCCCGCTGGCCTATTGTGATGTCACAACCCTTTCCTCTCCCCCAGCCACCTGGCCAGGATGTGCTGGCAGGAGGTTCGTTTTCCAAAGGACAGTTTCAATTTGGGGTTCCCACAGGGTGAACGTGCTTAATGTCATGACACTGCACACTTCAACATGGCAGAAACAGCGACTTCTCTGTTATGTATGTTTTACCACAGTAAAAAAAAAAAATTGTAGAAAAAAAAGGGAAAAATGCTTCGTGTTTGCAGAACTTGCGAGGCTCAGCCACCCACTGTAATTTGTGTTTCCCGAGTGCAGCTTCGTCCTCGTTTCCTTCTGGAAACAAACTTGAGGACAGAAGTGGCCTCTCCCTTTGTGGATGAGGCGACCCCGGCTCAGAGACTAGTAGTGACAGGGCAGGGTTTAAAGCCCTTGTGTCTCCGTCTCTAGGGGGCCATGGAGGGAGTGTCGGGAGCGAGGCCCCCAGATGGGCCCCTCCTTCACTGCTGGTGACCTTGAGAGTGACAGATGGCTTCTGGTGGCCCACTGTCCTCTTCTGACAACTGAGGACAATGGTGTCCTCCCCAATGCAGTGGAAGGACTCAACGGGAGGTCAGGAAGACCTAGTGACAAATAGATGTCTCACCAGGGTTTTGACTTTGCTCTCCACAGTGGCCCTCCTGGTGCTCAGGGGACAGAGGGCTGGATATGCGGCAGGGACCGGGCCAGGGTCTCAGTGCCGATGCAACTGTCTATGCCTGGGGGAAGTTGCCCCCCTCCCTGACTGGGCCCAGGTTGCTCTCTGCAGGGGTGAGCAGGGAGGTCTGAGTGCCCCGTCTGCACCCTCTCTGGCAGACAGTGCTGGGCTGCCTCTCTGGGGCCACCTTGGCCCTCCAATGTCAGGAGCATCAAACCCTCAAACATGGGGGGAAGCAGGGGGCAAGATGAAGGTAACAGAGCTCTTGATCACAGTGTCTGAATCTTTGCCTCCTCAACTTTATTATCCTGTATCTCCCACCATCCCCACAGGGCTGGGACCAAGGAGGCTCCTCAGCAACCTTGCAGTCCCAGGGAGCGGTTTAGCTGGCCACTGGGAGTGAGAAAAGAGGCGAGACGGTGTGTGTGTGTGTGTGTGTGTGTGTGTGTGTGCACGTGCGCGCACGCGCAAGAAGAGTACTTAGCACACTGGTGCTCAGTAGACAGGAACGGCACCATGGTGGTCACTACTGTTACTGGTAAATCATAATATCGAAAACCCTGATGTGACATCCTAGGGGATGGATGCAGGAAGGCGACATTTGGGAGATTCGACTGTAATGATAATCACTGAAACCCAGCTGGTGCTGGTTGAATGACCAGTGCATTTGAGGCCTATGCTGGGCACAGGCGGTCACACCTCATTTACATCTTACCGTGAAGTCCTGACCACGGGTGTCTCCATTTCACAGATGGAGGTGCCCAAGGTCCCACAGCTGCAAGTGGTGGCACTGGCTGAGACTAGAACAGACCTGCGGAATGGGGCTGGGAAAGGCCCAGGATTTGGCCAGCGAATGACAATGGGGATCAGGCCCTGACTGAGGGTCCTGGCTGAGACTGGGGGATCCGTGTTCAGTGGAGCAGGCGGGGGCATGTCCTTGGGGAACCAAGCCTGGAGAAAGAGGGACCACAAGGCAGAGAAATACCAGTGAGCAGGCGTCTCCTCCAGTGCTGACCGGAAGTCGGTTCCCTGGGCTCTGAAAAGTCTCCAACTCCTGTGGAGGAAAAACTTCAAGCAATAATGGGAGCTGTTGTTCTTCCCCCTCATGTGGGCTCTCTGGAGTCGAAGTTGACAGTGAGGAAATGAGGGCCTTAATCAGATCTGTCCATCCACTCCTGACACATTTACAGCCACAGCGCAAGGCCCCAGAGCACAGGCAGGAAAAGAGAGCAACTTCCGGCCGTCCTGGCGCCCCATTCCAGTGGAGGGGGAAAGGCAGGAAGCAGAAGGATCACTGGGAACTCGGGGAGTAGATAAGCGGGGGCCGCTGGGGAGGAAACTGGGCCAGGTGGAAGCGGTTGTTGAGAAGGTACTGGCGCTGGATGTACTTTGCAGGGCAGCTGCCGGACGAGGAGGCGAAGCGGGTCTCTGGCTGGAGCCCCTTGCGGATGAGCTGCCCTGGGCCAAGGTGTGGGATGGGAGCTGTTACAGGCACTGGGCCTTGAGTTCCTGTCAGACACCAGGTAGGTCGTGGGAAGACAAATCTGGGTTTTGGGTTCGGGGTGCTGGTTGGAGATGCAGAGCGGACCTATGGTTATGGAAGCGGAGGTGAACAGCCCCAGCCCCCAGGAGACCCCCAGGGAGGAAAGGAGAAGACAGCACCTGTATTCGTCCCCTAGGGCTGTGAGAGACACCCACAGATCCCGGGGCTTAAAACAACAGAAACTGATTCTGGCATAGTTCAGGCAACCTGAATTCCCAAACCCCTGAATTCCCAAAGCTCACATTCTGAGGCACTGTGAATGGAGCTTCAACATCCTTTTCTCTCTCCTTTTTCCCCCCTTTGTTTGTTTTTTGCGATGAGGCTTGCTATGTAGCTCAGGCTGGCCTCGAACTTCTGGCGATCGTCCTGCCTCAGCCTCCTGAGTGCTAGATTCACAGCCGTGTGCCACCAACGCCCAGCTTGGGCTGTCTTTTTTTTTTTTATGTACCAGGGATCGAACTTGGGTCCTTGCACTTGCATAGCAGACAGCGAAACCACTGAGCTAAATCCCCAGCCCTGGCTGTCTTTTTTATATTGTGGGAAAATGCCTGTGACATAAAGTTTACCATCTTAACCTTTTCTATGCATACAGCTTTATATCCCTGAGCACATTTCCAGTGCTGTATGATTGTCACCCATGCCCAGAACATTTTCATCTTCCCCCACTGAGCCCTCCCCCTCCCCCAACTCCTGGCAACCCCCATTCAACTTTTTGTCTCTCTGAATTTGCTGACTCTGGGTCCCTCAGACAAGCTACCTGTCCTTTTGTGTCTGGCTTATTCACTTAGCATAATGTCCCCGAGGTATGTCCATATAGTAACACATGTCAGAATTTCCTTCTTTTTTAGCGCTGCATAATATTCCCTCTACATATCTTTTTGAGGGGGCACAACTCAACCTGGAGCAAGGCCTGAGGACTGAGTTTCAGTCATTCCAATGTTGAGGACATAGGTGTGAGGAGGAACCAAGAAGAGGGTTGTGAAAGAGGGGATGAGGCCAGAGGGACATTATGGGAGTGGGTGGTGCTGTCAAGGAGGGAGGAATGGCCATTGCCAAGGGCTGTGTAGGCCAGGGAGGGCAGGATGGGGCTGACATTGGTTCCCAATGCAGGGGTCATTGGTGACCTTGGTGAGAACAGTGCTGGGGGAGCGCAGGGTGTGGAGGGGTCCGGGGGAGAATCCGATGAGAAGAAGCAGGTGCGACAGGTCCGAGATGCTGATGAATAAGGTACAGGGAGCAGAGTGATGGGGTGGCTTGAGGAAGATGCATAGTCTGAACCCCGCCAGGAGGAGGAATCGGACCACACAGGTCAGAGGCAGGGGCTGGAATGTGTCCTGGGGGAGGGTCTCATCTGGTGGCCCAGTAGGGCTGGCTGGGAGCCTGGCATCCATCTCCAGAAGCAGCAGGGGCAGAGGGAGCAGCTCAGGAGCGGAGGGAAGGAGAATGGTCACAGGCTCCGGAGCTTCTGGTTGTCTCTGTCCCTGTTAAACAGGAAGCAGGGTCGTAGATGAGTCAGTTGAGGGTCTGAGGGGCAAGGAGGAGGGACAGAAAGGTACTGAGGCCACATCGGGGGTGGTGGTGCTCGCCTGCGATCCCAGCACTTGGGAGGCTGAGGCAGGAGGATCGCCAATTTGAGGCCAACCTGGGGTACATAGTGAGTTCAAGGCCAGCCTAGACTGCATAGTGAAACTCTGTCCCCCCAAAAAAGGTACCCAGGACAGAGTCCCCCTCAAAATATACCCTTCGCTTTGACCACACTCATCCCATCATTCTCCCCACTTTCTGCCGCAGCTCTGGAGTCCTCTTTTAGGAGAGTCCTTAGTTACACGGCTGTGGCTGCCTCAATATCCTGAATTCATTGAAACATTTCCCTTTCATGGTCACTTTGATTTGGGGGAGGAGCCAGAAGTCACACAGTGCCAGATCTGGTGAATAAGGGCACAATGTCATGTTTTTACAAGCTGCCTTTTTTTTGGTACCAGGGATCAAACTCAGGACCTTGTGCTTGCAAGGCAGGCGCGGTGCCACTGAGCTAAATCCCCAGCCCCAAAGCTGCCTTTCTGTTGGATGGTGCTCGGCAGCAGTGTTTCCTATATTTTTGATCACACCTTGTAAAGACTCTCGGGAAAGAGGACTCCAGAACTGCTTCAGAACATGGTAAGAACCATGGGATAAGTGTGTTGGAAGTGAGGGTGAGCTTTTTGAAGGGGCAATGTGTCTTTTTCTGTAATAAAGTGTTTTTTGTTGTTGTTTTTGGTACCAGGGTTCAAACTCAGGACCTTGTGCTTGTGAGGCAGCCACGATGCCATGGAACTAAATCCCCAGCCCTGTAATAAAGTTTTAAAAATAAACTTTCACCCTGTATGTTGAACACTACTTGTACATTTTTATTCACTTTCTGGATGTAGAGATTTTAAAGCATGGTGCTCTTGTCTAGATGTTTGTGTCATCCTCAAAGTGCAGATGTGGAAGCCTGACCCCCAAGGCGATGGTATGAGAAGGTGGGGGCTGTGGGAGGTGACAAGGTCATGAGGATGGAGCCCCCATGCCAGGAGTTAGTGCCCTGATGAATGAGGCCACCGCACGGAGCTTGCCTGTCCTTCTACCCAGAAGGGATCCAGTGAGAAGGTGCCATGCCATCGTGAGCCTCAAAGCAGGCCCTCACCAGACCCTGAGTCTGCCAGCGCCTCCCAGCCTGCAGAACCGAGAGAAATAAATTTCTGTTTTCACAGCTTGCCCAGTGTACGGTATTTGTGGCACCCTGATCAGACTAGGACAGAGGTGATACGATATCCCTTAGCTCATAGAACCTTTGGGTCTGACCCCAAAGCCTGGCCACTGCACATGCTGATTTAAATCCCAAAGGAAGCCTGGAGTCTATTTTATCAATATTAAATTACATCTTTTTTTCCCCTGGTACTGGGAATCAAACTCAGGACCTTGAGATTGGAGGCAGGGGCAGTGCCGCTGAGCTACATCTCTGGCCCTAAATTACATCTTTTTCACTTTGTGAAAAATATTTATATCAGAAATTTTGGAAGATTCAAAGAAATAAAATATGGGGAAAAAATTTAAGTGCTTCTGATTTTGCCACCCAGAAATAATCACTGTTAACATGTGGCAACTTCCTTATGGTATTGTTTTCCACACCTGTGAGCCCTGCCGGGAGCAATGCCACACATGTTCAGCCAATCCTCCTTCCCTGCTCCTCTGGCACGTGGTTGGACTACATTTCCCAGCCTCCCATGCAGGTTGGGTGTCACATGACTGAGTTGACCAATGGGATGTGAGTGAATGACATCACCCACTTCCAGGGTAGGCCATAAAATCTCTTGCCTATCTTACATGCTCTGTCTTCTCCTGATGCTCTCAGTATGGTGAGGACCTCGTGAAGGGCAGAGACTTGGGAGCAGCCAAGACAGCAGTGAAGGAATCTGGGTTCCCAAATACCCCAGTGGTGTAGACCCTGCCCTTTGGGGAAAAATTCATGTTTTCTGTTAAACCATTGAACTCTGGGAGTTGTCTCCCAAAGCAGTTACCCTTATACAGCAGTGTCACATAAACATTGGAATCATGCTGTGGATACATTTTTTAGGGTGTACTTGATTCATCATGACTATTTGGGGTACCCAATTTATCATTACTCTTACAACTGCTTGGCATTTATTATAGCCTTTTTACCATATTTTTAAACTGCACTTTTTATTTTCTGGTACTGGAGGTTGAGCCCAGGGCCTTTGCACTAAGCTGCATCCCCAGCCCTATTTATTTATTTACTTAGAGACACGGTATTGCTAAGTTGCTGAGCTCCCCTGGTTGGGCTCAAACTTTCAGTTCTCCTGCCTCAGGCTCCCAGAGTGCTGGGATGACAGTGTTTGCCTCCAAGACTGGTTTAATCTGCTTTAGACTGCATGAGAACCCGTCAAATTATTTATTTATCAATCCAATACACTCTGGTATGTAGGTTGCTTCCCACATTTTGCTCTTCTCAGCAAACTCCCTCAGGATGAGAGAGCCAGGCCCTCTCTGCCTCAGTTTCACCCTGGAGCCTTTCCTCCCTGATTCCATGGAGACTAATAGCTGCTCAGGTATCAGGGTCGATGTTCTCTGGCGCTGACCTGAACCCGGCTGTACCCCTAGTTTAAGTCAAGTTGCTTCTTAGCTGTGTTCCTGTCCTGTGCCTGCTGTTACAAGTGCCACACACTGGGCACTTCATGCAACAGGAACGTAATGTGTCCTGGTTCCAGAAGCCAGAAGTCCAAAATCAAGTTGTCAGCAGGGCCAGGATCTCTCAGAAGCCCCTACGGAAGGATCCTTCTGCCTCTTCCAGCCTCTGGTGGCCCCAGGGTTACAGCTGCATCACTCCAATCTCTGCCTCCATCTATCGGGCCCCATGTAGCTTCCGCCACCTCCTCCTCCTCCTCCTCCTGGTCCTCCTCCTCCTCCTCCTCCTCCTCCTCCACCTCCTCCTCCTCCTCCGCCTCGTCACCTCTTTCTCCTTTGCAGTACTGGGAATTGAACCCAGGGCCTTTGCACTGAGCTACATCCCTAGCCCTTTTTATTTTTTATTTTGAGACAAGGTGTCATTAAGTCACTAAATTGCCCATGTTGGGGGCCGGGGGTGTAGCTCAGTGGTTCCATCGCCTGCCTCGCAAGCGCAAGGACCCGAGTTCAATCCCTGGTACCAAAAAAAAAAACAAACCAAGCAATAAATTGCCCATGTTGGGCTTAAACTTTCAACTCTCCTGCCTCAGCCTCCCAGAGAGCTGGAATTACAGGCCTGCACCACCATGGTTGGCTTCCTCCTCTTCTTATGAAGATAAAAGTTGCATTGTAACCACGTCCACCCTAATGACTTCATCCTAACAATCTGCAGAGTCCATTTTCTAAATAAGGTCAGTCACAGGTACTGGAGGTTACAATTCCAATATATCTTTTAGGAGGGCGCGATTCAACCCTCAACAGTCCTTGGGTCCCTGGCTCCAGTGTCTGACCTCTGGCTTCCCTCCCTCTCCTCCTGCCTTGAAAAGGTCTGCCTCACCCGGGGCTGCCTCACCCGAGCTCCTCAGGCCCCACTGCTGCCTGGCTAACTCTGCGGCCCAGATGTTATCCACCCAGCCGTTCCTGGGGCAAAAAGCTGCATGGTTTAAATTTCATCGTGGTGGGATGTTAGAGAGAGAAATGCACTGAATTAGTCAAAGGGAAAACATAGGCGGAAATGTTTCCAAAATTCTATGCCTGTTAAAATGCTTTTGATGTGAAGCCCTGTTTGCTGAACAGATGAGAGTCCTGGCCCCTCCTCTCCTGGGCCCCGCATGGGGGGAAGTGACCCCCAGCCGTTGCCCCCCCCAGTGCTCAGGGCCTCCTTCATTCCCTTTTTCTGGAACTTTCTTACCTTTACTCCTGGCTCAGGCAGTTCCTACTCAAGCTTTGTATCTCAGCTCCATCAGGGAAGCCATCCCGGGGTCCTGGCCACGTGGCGCACGTGGGCTGCTGAACACCATGGCTCTCAGGGCTGTTTCTGCCTGCGACGCCCGTGAGCATAGGGACCAGGCCCGAGCTGTTTCCCACTGTGGCTCCACTTGGTGCTTGCTGAGGATTTCATCTAGATGTTGGGTGGAAGAAGGAAACCTGGGTTCTTTGTTTTGTTTTTGGTACCGGGGATTGAACTCGGGACCTTGCACTTGTGAGGCAGGCGACAGGACCACTGAGCTAAATCCCCGGCCAAGAAGAAGGAAACCTGGGGGAAGCAATGAGCTTGTTTTGTATTGGGTGGAATCACAGGACAGTGATGTCATTCAGCTGCTGCAGCCCTGCAGAAATTGCCACTGCCTGCTCCGGGGCCTTCATCAAGCCTCCTGCTTCACGGCCCCATCCTTCAAACAGCCGCTGGCCTGTAGGGAGGGAGGCTGCAGGTGGGCTGTTGTCCCTGGGACTCTGTCACCATACCTGCTCCCCCCAATTTGGGGGGCCACCTGCCCTCCCCAGCCTGCAGATTTTGCATGGGTGAGCGTGGGTCTTGTGTGAGAGTGTATGCATGATAAAATAGCTCCCAAGGTGGAGCTGGCTGAGCCCCTCCGTGGGTCATGCGTCTTCTCTCTGAGCAGCTCGGAGCTGACTGTGGTTGCAGCCACAATCAGGCGGGCGCCCGGCACACAGGGGCTCCATTTGTGCTCGGGGGGCGGGGGGGGGTCAGGGAAAGCAGCCTGGGTCTACGGCACAGCCCTGCTGCTTAACGGCTCAGAGACCTGAGCACTCTGCTGCTGCTTTCCACTTCCGGCCAGTTTGGAGCACTCCACACCCAGCTCCCAGCCTCCCGGTTCCATGCCTTCTCCCTGTGCCCTGCCAGGGTCGCTCAGCACCTGTGGCCTCATCTCCACTCTGCCCCAGCCCTGCAGCGGCTCCCATCACCCCTGGCTGCACCCCAGCTCCCCCGAGAGCATCCCAGGCCCTGCAGTTGGCCTCACCCAGCTCATTCCAGCCTCAGCTCCCATCCTACTCTGGTCTTCAATGAAGCTGGCCACTCACTGCTTCTGTCCCTGCTCTGTGCATTTTCCAGGGTCCCCACTCCCCTCAAGGTGCCCTTCTGCAGCCCAGATAGGCGTCACCTGCAGTGTCTGTCTGAGAACTTTGAGGATGGATGGCCACTGTCAAAAACACATTAAAAAGTCACGCTTGGTGGCATGTGCCTGTCATCCCAGCATAAGGAGGCTGAGGCAGGAGAATCACCATGAATTCAAGGGCAACTTGGGCTACATAGTGAGTTCAAGGCCCGCCTGAACTACATAGTGAGACTCTATCTCAGAAACACCAAACGAATTCTGACCCAGGCTAGTGTGTGGCTGCACGTGACAACATCATACTAACTGCAGTCAACAAGTCCCTGAAGGATGGCTATTGCACAAGTCCATGCACACGTCTTCAGAATAGTCATGGAGTGGAAGGGGCTTCCAGGAGCTGCAGGCAGGGGCAGGGAATCAGTGTTTTGTGGGGACGAGTTTCAGGTCAGGAAGATGAGAAGGTTTTGGGCTGGATGATGTGACAGTGGCAAAGCCTTATGAATGCACATGTCACCTAACTGCATGCCTGAAACACCATGGTAAATTTGGTGGTCTGTGTATTTTAATTAAAAAAAAAAAAGAACTGGGATTAACCCCAGGGCCTTTGCACTGACTTACAACCCCACCCTGTCCTTTTATTGTGTATTTTGAGATGGGATTTTGCTAAATCTCTAAATCACCTAAGTTTAGTTCAGATTTGTGATCCTCCTGCTTCAGCCTCCTAGAATACTGGGATTACAGGCACATACCACCATGCCCAGTGTTGTATTTTACAATTATGGAAACAAAAACCAAAATCAACAACAAACCTCTGACCACTGCCTTTGCCAGCGGCTGCCATCGAGCTCCCTGGCTCCTGCTTTGCCAGCAGGGTCCTCCACTCTGTTGTCTGCATTTCAAGCCCCTGCTCTAAGAACATGACCTCCTCCTGCTTCCTCCTCCTTCATCCTCCTACAGCTGCCCTCCCTGACCCAGGCTCTTGGATGATGAAAATCGGAAGCATCACCTCAAACACTGACCTTAGGCTGCATGTCGCAGGCAGTGTGGGATCAGGTGCAGGCCTCCCCTCATCCTGTGTGCACCTTCTATCTGGGAGGCCTTGCCCCCAGCCAGGGGCTGAGCACAGGACTAGAGACACCCGCCTGCCTCAGCCTCCTCCCTGACCCCACCGAACATCCCACAGGGTTCCCACCACTTCCAGGGTCCGAGGGTCAGCTCTGTGTCCCCCGCCCACTATGCCCCCAGGCCTGCTCTTCCCACAATCAACCCAAGTGCCACACTCTTGTTTATTTTTCCAGGCCCAAACTCCCAGAGTTGCCCTGGGCTCTGGCTTCTGCAACGCCAGGTCTTCTGACTCCGACTTGGAAACGCCTGGATCCTGGCCCCTTCCTGGTCTCTTGGGACCAGGGGTCAGCACTGTCCTTGAGCCAATCTGGTCTTGTGCATTGTAGCTCAGTGTCTTCCCAGAGTCCTCCAGCCATGGCCCCCCACCCAACCTGACCCCATCCCACCTCTTGTGACCCGGCTGAGCTCATCATGCACACAAGGGCAGGGTCACATCCCCAGGCAGGGAGACAGGCACCCAGGCCACAGCTACTGCAGGAATGTGTAAGTGACAGGCGACTGTGTCTTCCTTCAGAGTGTCCAACTGTTCCCACCACCTGGGCCTGTACCTGGCCCCCTGTCTGCTGAGTGAGCTGCCCTGGGAATGACCAGGAGTGGCTGGTTCTGGCTGCCGCCTCTCCCAGCCCAGGGGTTATCCTCCTGAGCCTCCTTCCTCTCCCCAGGTGGTGGGCAGGCCCAGGGATCAGAGACCGTGCCCACCCCCTCTACCCAGCAGCACTGGGAAACAGCTCTGGAGCCAGGTCCCTGAGGCTTCACCCTCTGCCTGAGGAAGCAGCGGCCACCTGACCAAGCTGAGAGTTGAGTCGCTAGCTCTGAACTCCCAGCCTGGCAGGACTGGAGTCCCAGAGGCCGCTGGCCTGGCTTTGTTCTTCTAGGTTGCGGGGCTGGACCCAGACCTCTTTGTCCTGGTGCTGGGCAGGGTCGCTTGCTCCTTTCCCAAAGGATGATGCACCCCCAGACTCTGTCCCAAGCTATCCGTGTGTACAGTGCTCCTCTCCTTCAGTCCTCATGAGATCCTGGCACTGTCCTTTTTTATAGATGGGAAAACAGGCTCAGAGAGGGGGAGACACTTATCCAGGTTCACACAGCTGGAGAGGGAGGAAGGGGGTTTGAACCTAAGCCAACTCTAGAGTCCAAGTTCTCAATCACCCTTCTGGCAGCTCCTCCTGAGTCCTGGAGGGTATGGGGGTGCTGGGAGCTGGGGGAGGCATCAGTTGCAGGTTCCTGCCATGAGGAGGCCCCTTTCTGCTCCCACTGGTGGCGCCTAGCTGAGAGACAAGTCAGGGCAGGGAATAGTTTTCCTGCTGTTACCCATGTGACTGGATTATGAGGCTTAAAGCTGACTTGCTGTTAAGAGGCAGAGTTTGGAGATGCCAGCTGGAAAAAGCCATAGAATGTTGTAAACAGAGCTTGATGGGTGATTCTGGTCAGAATTAGGATCAGAATGCTGACAGGAATGTGGACAGTAAAGGCCAGGCTGAGGAGGTTTCAGTTGGCTGTTAGACTAGAAGTCATGTGTGTTACACTCTGGCAGGTTTGTCTATATTTTGCCCATTTCCTGAGACTTCCCAGGAGACTGAGATTAAAAGTAAAGGACTAGGGCCGGGGATTTAGCTCAGTGGTTTCTCTGCCTCCTGCACAAGCACAAGGACCTAAGTTGGATCCCTGGTACCAAAAACAAAAACAAAAACAAGTAAAGGACTAATTAATCTGGTGAAGGAAATTTCAAGACAGCCCAATATTCAAACTGTGGCATGGGTACTTTTGGCTGCTGTTAGCCAGATTTATACTGGAATCGGGGGCAAAGGTACAGCAGAAAAATTTGAAAAACTTCAGTTTTGGCCCAGAAGAATTATGTAAACATGAGGCCAAAGGAGGTGTAGCTGTTGAAGACATTCCTACTATTAAAATAAATGAAGTATTTTGTACAGGGACAAGGAGGAAGATACTTGAGGGAACCTCAGAAGTTAGCAAAACTTCATCTGTCACAGGCTCACAGGTGCAAAAGTGTAAATCTTTCATTTGAGAAGAGTCCCTGGCCCCTCTGCTCAAGAACGGCCTCCTAAGGAATCTGTTCTCTGGGATTCATTTCACTTTCCTTAACCATTCAGGTATTCAGAGGCTGCAGCTGCCATGGCCCAAGGGGACCTGGCTACTCTTCTTGCTGACAGGAGAACTTGATTTCATCCATATGATGCTGATTTTTAAGGCATACAGAAGGCAAGAGTGGTCAGGTCAGGGTGGCTTCCATCCAGATTTCAAAGGAAGGCCTGGGAGGACAAGCAAAACGTCCCAGAGAGGGCAATGTGTGATGCTGTGGGAATAAAGCCAAAGATGCAGTGGAGATCCCAGGAAGTCCAGTATGCTGGAAACATGGCACATCTGCTGATGAAAAATGCCTGCAGTGAGTGAAGCCACCCAGGAGAGGCCCTATGTACTGTCATCTGCAAGCCTTTTAGGGTTCACATGTCAGGTTCACAACCTTCCATGGGAGCCTGACCCAGAACTACAGGATTTAATGGATTCCTTGCTGGGTTTTGGTTTTGCTTTAATCTTTTTTTTTTTTTCTATTTGCCTATTCTTCCCTTTTAGAATGTCTACCCTGTGCCATTTTACCTTGGGATCATGTAACTTGTTTCTCTCTCTCTCTCTTTTTTTTTTTTTTTTTTTGGTACTGGGGATTGAATTCAGGACCTCATGCTTGCCAGGCAGGTGCTGTGTTGCTGAGCTAAATCCCCAGCCCTGTTTTTCATTTTTTACAGAGGTTCACAGCTAAGAGTCTGTCTTAAATCTCAGAAGAGACTTTGAATTCGACTTTTGAATATGCTGGAACTATTGGAGACTTTGGAAAAGGGATTATTGACTTTTGGTTGTAAACAAGATAACTATATCATGTTAGGTAGAATGATGACCTTGTGTTTATTTGGGGATTAAGGATGGTTTAAGGAGGTGTATTTGGATGTTAAGTTGACAAAGAGTGGAATGTGACAGTTAAGCTTGATCTGTCAACTTGATTGGCTTGGGAACCGTTCAGGGGCTTGGTGAAGGACATTTTGGGGTCTGGGTGTGTCATGGAGGTGTGGCCTTGGGTGCTATATCTGGTCCCTTGACCCTGCCTCTCTACTACTGCTTCCCTGCTCCCATGAACTAAGCATCGCTGCTCCACCCAGCCCTTGCACCATGATGTTTCTGCCTTGGAGCAAGCCAACCATAGACTGAACCCCCTGTAACCACAAACTAAATTAAACTTCTCTAAGTTGTGGATGTCAGGTATTTAGTCCTAGCAGTAGGAAAGCTGGTGAATACAGAGGGGGGTCCTATGTCACTTACCTTGATGTGACCAGAGTCAGAGTCATCAAGTTACCTTGATGTGGGCATTCATCAGGGTGCCCCGAAAACTGGCAGGCTACCCCTGGCAACCATACCTCCCCTGCCACTTCTACCCTCAGACTCTGAGGCCCCTGGAGATGGTGGGCTTCAGCAACTGCCTATTTGTAGGTGCACGTGGCTGTGGTGAGGGGTCTGCATGCATGCCATGGGGCCCGGCCTAGGCCCCCGGCCAGGTTCTGTGCCACAGCTTTGGGCTGCAAAGAGCTGTTCTCACCTCCCACTTCATCCTGCAAGTTGGGTCTCGGGGGACCCTTCCCTGACCAAGACTGGGCACCCCCAGCCCCACAGGTCCTGGTCACCGCTGGTCAGCCCCCTTTCATCCCCTTCTCCCCACTTGGACTCATCACTCTGTGGGGTCCTGGGTCCCCTGGGGCTCCAGTGTGACCAATGTGTCCAGGTTGCTCGCCTGACCCTTGAGGGGATCCAGGAAAGTTGGGGGGGGCAGGGTAAGCAGTATCATGGGTTTGGGAAGCAGGTTATGGCCACACCGAGGCCCCACTTCATCCAGGGAGCCCTGGGCCAAAGGACAGATTTGTTCCTGTGACATACACGCCAGCCTGCATGTCTGTGACTCCAACACACCCTGCCAGCATGGGGCACCTGAGCCACCGTTTTGTGACAGACAGCTGCCAGTCCTGGTGGAGGGGAAACGTTCCCTTCATTCCTCCCAGGGGGGCCCTGGACCATCCCGGTGCCCTTCTGAGTTTCCTCTCTGTTCCTCAAGGGTGCCTGTTGGAATTCAAACGTTCCTCTCCGAGACTCATAACTGCTGATAGAGGATGCTGCGGCATCACTCACCTGCTTCATGGAGCAATAGGGGGCGGTGTCGAGAATTCGGGACGTGGGCCGGGCAAGGCTCCAGGCTGCAGCCCAGGGAGGAGGGGCAGTGGTCGGCACCAACCTGAGTCTCGAGGAGCAGGACAGCTCTGCAGTACCATGATCAGGGGTGCCAGGAGGGAGGGCACCCAATGCAGTGGAGCTGGAAAATGTGGGGAACATCTCAGAGCACGGAGAGGCCCTGCGGGGAGAGAGGGGCCTGACAGTTTCCAGCAGGGGGTCACAGGCCAGGCCACCCCTGGCCTCACCATCTCCACCTGCCCCGAGGGCAGTAATGGCACCTGGGACAATAATGGGCCCCCACCCACAGGGAGCAGGTGACCCCAGTTCCTCAACCTGGGGGGTTCCCTTGCTGGTCAAATTTTCCCAAGCACATGCAGGCCCTGGGGACCTGGAGCCTGGGGCGCTGGGACCTGGGGACTGATCTTGGGGATCCCACAAAGAGGTGATTCCCTCTCCAATTTCTCTGTCTTCTGATTGCAGGGAGCAGTTCCCACCTCCTCTGCCCCTTTCATGTCAGTCAGCGGCTGCAGGAAACAAGAGAGAGAGTTTAATGTTGTTTATTTTAATTGTGACATGTTCCTACTTTTATCTTCTATGGATGGTGGAGGGTTTTAGTTTCCCCCTTATGGGGCCGGGGATTTAGCTCAGTGGTTTCGCCGCCTGCTGTGCAAGCGCCAGGACCCGAGTTCAATCCCTGGTACCAAAAAAAAAAAAAGAAAGAAAGAAAAAGAATATAGTCTCCCCCTTAGCAGTGATCAGGCAAAGTTTCCTTACAGATACATTTATTAAGTGAAGATAGTGAGTTCACAGAAAGAAATCTATTAAGAAACAATAGGAGGCCGGGCATGGTGCACATTTGTAATCTGGAAGGCTGAGGCAGGAGAATCACTGGAAGTTTGAGGCCAGCTTTGACTATATACTGAGTCCTTGTCTCAAAACAGAACAAAACAGGGCCAGGGATTTAGCTCAGTGGTTTCACTGCCTGCTGTGCAAGCTCAAGGACCCGAGTTTGATCCCCCATCCAAGAAAAAAAAAAAAACAGAACAAAACAAAACAAAAACAATTTTAAAAACTAGAATGGGTTACAACAGAACAGAACAAAACAATAACAAAAAGAAAAACAAAACCAAAAATGGGATGGGTTACAAAGGCAGAGCATTCTGAAGGCAGCACCTTTGGGCTGGGTGCAGGCCCAACAGACCTGCAGCAAGTTTGGATTTTCGTAATTTGATCTGCTTGTTTTGCTGCCTTTACTCGATGGAGCCGGGCACCGAACCTGTAGGTGGAAACTGGACAGGAGGAGCAGGAATGCTTCCTGCTCGCCCTTTGCTGTCGAGCCGCTGTCCCCAAACTTCCCGGGTTGGGCTGTTGGACCGTGTGCTTGGGCAGAGTCATCTCACACGAAGTGTCGCATATCCCATGCCATGTTTTAATTGTATTTCCTGTCACTTAATTTTGTAGTACTGGGGACTGAGGGGTCTTCCCACTGAGCTCCATGTGAAGTCCTTTTTCAAAATTTTGAGACAGGGCCTCACTAAGTCACTATGTTGCCTAGGCTGGGCTTGGACTTGGGATCCTCCTGCCTCAGCCTCCCAGGGTGCTAGGATGACAGGTATGCGCCACCCATGCTGTCAGAGGGAATCAGGATGTCACGCACCAGTGCTAAAGCGGAGCTATGGTACATAGACCCTGAGAGCAGCCTGGAACCTCCTCCCACACCAAGCCGTCCTACGCCAGCCGGCCACTGTCCACATGGAGCTGGGGGGTCGGAGTAGGAGAGGGCCACCTCACCCCAGGACCTCAGGGTCCACACCAGGGCCTCACATTTGAGCGTGCACAAAAGGAGCCCTGGTAAAACACGGCTGGCTCGCTCTGAAGCTCATGATGGCTTGGGATTCTGCACTTCTGATTGGCTGAGGCAGGATGGGTGCTGCTGAACTGGGTAAGAAGCACCCGAAGCCCAGGGTGGGCACGGGCACAGGCAGCTGGTCTCTGCTGCCCGGGCAGAGAGTGGTGGCCAACGTCCCTGTCCACAGTCTCCAGCTGTCCCCTGGACCCATGCCTCCTGGGCTCCAGCTGCACTTCCAGTGCTGAGCTCCGGGGACACCTAGTAGGTGCTCAGTAAACGCAGCTAGGTGTTGTCATTCGTAACAAAAGGCTCTGATGCTGGAGCAGTTGAAAGGGCCTTTTTTTAAAATTGAGGTTTGAACCCAGGGCCTCCGCAATGAGCTACATTCCCAGCCCCCTTTTGTTTTTCAAATTTTGAGACAGGGTCTTGCTATGTTACATTGCTCTGGCTGGGCTTGAATTTGTAATCCTCCTGCCTCAGCCTTCCAGATTCCTGGGATTAAAAGTGTTCTCCTGGCTGAGAGGGGCCTTTTCAAGCGTCATTGCTGTCTGCGCTGGGGGTCTTTCCGAGGAGTGGGCGCTGGTGCCAGGCACCGCTTCCTGCAGCTGGGAGGCAAGGGTCTGACTCAAAGGTTGCGGTCTGGGGCTCCCCATCACCTCTGCAAGGACACGCAGGGCAGAGTCAGGGTGAGCCCTTCCTTCTTTCCAGCCCTGGCCCGCCCCGCTCGCCGGTGAGCAGGACTTGACACCAGCTGAGAAGATGCAGCTGGGGTGTGGATTTGGCTGATGTTTGCTCGCTCATTGAGGGGCCGGCACCATGCAGTGAGGATTATGGGTCCCAGATGCCACCCCCGCCTACCTTGTAAGTCAGGGACCAGCAGTTTCTAGATGGAGTCGTAGTAACTTCACATCTATTCCACTCATTCATCCTTTCAGTAAGGTTCCCTGTGGATTAGAATCCTGTTTTAAAACACAATAATGGCCAGGTGTGGTGGTGCACACCTGTAATCCCAGCACCACTCTGGAGGCTGAGGCAGGAGGATCGCCAAGAGTTGGAGCCTGAACTACATAGCAAGAGTGCCTCAAAAAGACAGAAAGATTGAAAGAAAGAAAGAAAAAGAAAGAGAGGGGCGGGGGAGAAAGGGATGGAGGGAGGGAGGGAGAGAGAGAAAGAAAGTTTATTTTGGACCAAGGTTATGGAGGCTCCAGGTTGAGGGGCTGCTTGGTGGTGACCTGCTTGCTGATGGAATCCCAAGGTGGCCCAGAGTGTCACATGGCAGGAGACAGTCACACAGAGTCTAGTTCAGTCTGCACGTCACACAGTCTAGTTCAGCCTCTGCCACGCCAACTGCTGCTTCCTGTCTTGTCTCTGTCACTCAGCATGGCACTGCTTGTCTCCGAGGACAAAGGCTCTGGCCAGAGATGCTGTCTGGAGCAGGACACAGAGCCCCGGCCCCACTGCCTGGCTTGCTGCGGGGGAGGCTGCCCTCTTCCCAAACATCCTCTCTGCCAGCTGCCCTGAGGTCAGCCTTCAGGGCTGGGCTCAAATCCACCTCCTTCATGAAGCCCGCCTTGCCTCCCCTCCTGGCCAACACCCCACCTTTGAAACCAGACCCTCTTTTTCCTTCCCTGGGTTCCTACCCACCCCGCCGCTTTCATGGATATAAATTCTTTTGCTTCCTTTCCCTGCTTCAGGTCTGAGCCACAGGTCAGTTTGTCAGTCAGGCCTCTTCACTCCCAGCCACTGGAAATCCTTACCCTGTGCCCTTGTGCCTCATTTCATCCCGGATCTCACAGGCGAGGGACTTCCCTAGCAAGTGCTGGAGAGCTGCTAAGTGCTAAAGAGTGGCTGCCTAGGGTTGTAGGTTTTAGTGATAAGAAACAGCATAGTGGGCCGGGGATTTAGCTCAATGGTTTCGCTGCCTGCTGTGTAAGCACAAGGACCCGAGTTTGATCTCTGCTACCAAAAAAAAAGAAAGACACAGCATAGGAATTTCAGATGAGCCGCAGATAATGTGTGAGTATACCTCTGTCCTGATATGGAATGGAATATACTTATACTAAGACTGTGCTGTTTAAGCTCCCCATGACTTGGCATCTGTATTTCATTGGGCAACCTGACCTCTTCCTTCGCCTCTTGGCTGCTTTGTAGGACTGGCTCGATGGTGATGGAAAGACCATGAGTTAACCCTAACCGCCTATTCATTTTCTTTCTTTTTCTTTCTTTCTTTCTTTCTTTCTTTCTTTCTTTCTTTCTTTCTTTCTTTCTTTCTTTCTTTCTTTCTTCTTCCTTCCTTCCTTTCTTTCCTTTTTTTTTTTGGTACTGGGGATCAAACTCAGGTCCTTGCGCTTGCGCAGCAGGCAACAAAACCACTGAGCTAAATCCCCGGCCCCTTGTCTTTTTTTTGACAGGATCTCCCTGCATATTCCAGGCTGGATGTAGCCCAGGCTGGCCTCTAACTCTAGGGGATCTTCCTGGCTGAGCCTCCCAAGAGTGCTGGGATCATAGGTGTTCACCACCACGCCCAACTCTCCCTTGGAGCTTGTCCCCAGCCCTCACAAGTCACTTTCTCTCTCCAGTCCTGGGTCTCACCATCTCTAAAAGGGGGGTGTCTGTGAGCTCAGACACCCCAAGCTCCAAGAAGGATCAGCAGCCACTATTTGATGTTGACCAAGGTGATTTGTGGTCAGCTTTTCCCGGGGACCCAGAGTACTGCACCCCGAGGAGACCCCGGGTACTTTTACAGGTTGTGGTTGGCTTCTGGCTCCCCTGACAGAGCCCCTAAGGAGAGGAAACGGCCTCTCCGACCTGGGGGATTGAAGTCAAGGTCAACCAAACACTGGGCCCTTGATCTGCCCTGTGGTGCGTGCGTGTGTGTGCGTGCATGTGTGCATGCATGTTATGAGGAGGTAGGGGCTGCACTCTGAGGGGGAGGCTCACGTTTTAAAGCCACCACTGGGCTAGGAATAGCAGCTGTCCTTGTTCTGGAAAGGTGTCTGTTGCTGGGCGTGGTGGCACACGCCTGTCACGAAGCACTGAGGAGGCTGAGGCTGGAGGATCACCATGAGTCCAAGGCCAGCCTCAGCTACATAGCAAGACCGTGTGTCCAAGAATTCCGTTTGCCCTAAGTGACATCACCATCCCTCCTGTGTGGTTGGAATAACAATCAGCCTCCCCCAAGGCTCCCGAGTGCCCTCACCACAGCCTGGGCCACCCTCTATCACCGCCTTCACCTACCCCTCTGCTAAAGTCATGGCCTCCAGCTGAACCAACCCCCTTCCCTCCTGAGCTTCCTGCCTCTCCTCTCAACGCCCTGGTACACCGCTGTCCTCAGCACCCTGGGTCCCTCAGCCCCAGTGTCACTTTCCCAGCCAGCAGCGTCCTCCATCGGGGCCCCGTGCGGCTCTGCTGTTCCCAAGGAGGAAGCCCCTGCCCTTCCGAGACCTAGAGGGGTGAAAGCAGGCTGCATCCTCAGGCCTGCAGTGCTGTTCCAATGACTCCTTCACTGGCTCACAGAGCTCTGGGCATTGGGTGCGGGGGCCACCAGCCCTGTCCTAGGTGCCTCCAGCCAGGGGCGTGTGTGGCCCAGTGCAGGTGGGGACGGGGAACCCTGTCACCTGCCCTCTCCACCTCCCCCTTCCTTCAGCCCAGTTCCCCACTTCTCCCTTTGGACACCGCCAAGGGATTAATGTATGCAAATACTCCTTTCCTGCAGTGGTTTTAGCTTTGAACTCTGTGGATTAAGTTACTTGATTTAAATACATATTTGGTATCCCCCTCCACACAATACGTGTTGAAATCCCAAACACCACCTACAATCCCTTGTGTCCCCCGCACTGCGGAGTCCTCTAATCCAGGTCCCATGGGCATCTGGCAGGGAGGATGCGGGCAGGGAGGACGCCGCTGGGGGGTGGAGGGTTTATTCGGACTCTCGGGAACCCTTGTCCAGATGCGCCTCAATGGGGTCTCAGATATCAGCAGGGAGACCAAGGTGAGGCCGGAGCTGGAGGGGTCCAGAGGGCCCGGAGCTAATTTATGTGTTATTTCTTTATTTATTTGGGTGTTTTGGAGACAGGATCTCGCTGTATAGTCCAGGCTCCAGTTGAACTCACTATCTAGTCCAGGCTGGCCTCGAACTTACAACACTCACAGTGATCCTTCTGCCTCAGCCTCTTGAGTGCTGGCATTATAGGCCTGTACCATCATCGCACTCAGCTATTGCTAACTTTTTATGCTTTTTACTACTTACTATCTTCTCCCTCTTGCTTTCCATCCAACTCAACACCAGGACTTAGGGTCTGGGAGTCTAGGTCTGCTTTTGTGCCATTTGCTGATGGACCAAGAACACGCACCACGCCGGGCACACAGCGGGCCCGCAGGAAATGCACAGCTGATGGGATGAGCGCAACAGACGGTGCCTGGGTCCCTCGCTACCCTCCCCGGCTTGGCCAGGAGCTGGATCCAGGGTAGCCATGGGCAGCAGAACTGATCAGCTGCCTGGGACCAGTGCAGTCTGGGAATTCCTGTGGTCTCTAGTGGAGAAGGCTGAGGAGGACCCCGCCCGAGGCCCTGGCACCTGGCTCTGCCCTGTCCACCTCACTTGGACGTGTGGCCCTCCATTCTGTCCCTCCATACCGCCTGCCCTTCTCTCTCTGCCTTGTTAATATTAATATTTAATGATTGCTGAAGGAACTAAACTCCCGAGTCTAACTTCACAGCGAAGGTGGAAACCTTGCAACTGTGTCTGCTCACTGGCTCATTGTATTTTTTTCAAATAAGAAGGTCCAGGGGTACAGCTCAGAGAGAGTGCTTGCTGCATCCCTAGCCATTCTTATTTTTTGTGAGACAAGGTCTCACTAACTTGCCCAGGCTGGCCTCCAACTTGAGACCCTCCTGACTCAGCTTCCTGTGTAGCTGAGATTACAGGCATGTACTACTGCACCCTGCTGTTCTTACCATTCCTTTTTTTTTTGGTACCAGGGATCGAACTCAGGACCTTGTGCTTGCAAGGCAGGTGGCAGAACCACTGAGCTAAATCCCTGGCCCTGTTCCTACCATTCTTTATGCTACAGTTGTCCTATCTACCTGTCTATCTGTCTATCTATCTAATTTTGCTTTAGATAGTCCTTTATATTTTGCAGAAATTAAGAGGAAAAAATCTTTTCCATTTGCTCAGATATTTATCATTGCCAAATATCTTCCTCAAGATCTGAATTTCCATCTTAGACTATTTCCCTTTGGGCAAAACGATTTTCTTTTAGCATTGCTTCTTCTGCATACATTTTGGGGAAAAAGTCCCTTCCTTTTTTTAAATCCAAAAATGACTATTTTACTTCATTTAGGTGTTTTTGTTTTTGTTTTTGAGAATGGTCTCCCTATGCAGCCCAGACTGGCCTTGAACTCTCAGCCATCCTCCTGCCTCAGCCTCCCAAGTCCTGGGATTATAGGTGTGCACCCCCACATCTGACTTAACTTCACTCTTTTTTTTTTTATATCCTTTTATTGGTACATTTTAGGTGTACAATATAATGACATTCATCATTGGAAATATGCCCCTTTACATACTCTCTTGGTTCTTATTTTTTAACTTCACTCTTAAGAGATATTTTTGCTGGACATAAAATTCTTGAATTGAACTATTGTTTACTTCTTCTTTTTTGAAAAATGATTTCTTATTTTAAAATAATTTCAGATTCACAGAAAGTTTTAAAAATAGTACAGAGAGGTCTGGGAGTTCTGGGCTAGTGTCCCCAGTGATTATATTTTATGTGCTAGTATGATATCAAATCCAGGAAACTAGGGCCGGGGATTTAGCTCAGTGGTTCCAGTGCCTGCCTCGCAAGTGCAAGGTCCTGAGTTCTATTTCCGGTACCAAAAAACAAATCCCCAAACAGAAAACTGACTCGGGTGCAATGTGTGCGAGTTCCACACTACTTTATCACGTGTGTAGATTTGTGTGACTATCATACCAATCATAGTGTGGAAGAGTAAGTTCATGGCAAAGAGCCACGCGTTTCCCCCCACGTAGCCCTAACCCGACCCGGACCCCACCCGCCCCTTCAGCTGGCACCAGCACCTCTATTCCTCATGTCTATAATTCTGTTATTTCAAGAATGTCACATAAAGTCACACGGAATGAGGTATGACCAAAAAATACGATGCATACTTAAATTAAATGTATTATGGTAAACAAACATCCAAACCCCTCCTCCCTCACATCAAACACACGGATCCCACCGTCCGTGCCACTGTCTGCAGCAGCTCTGCAGTCCTCTTTCCTCAGTGTCTTTAGTTGATCGTTATGGCTGTTATGAGGTCCTGAAGTGATTTAAAAGAACCACGGGATGAATGTGTTTGAAGTGAGGGGAGAAGTTTGAAGGCGTGGCGTTTAACCATTCGCTGTGTATTTCATCAGTCCTCATATTTCCGGGTGGCTTTCACACTTCAGTCTGAGGCCCTCAACACCCACCGGAGCCCCGTGTCACTGGCCCGTTCTCTCCTGCTGCTGAGCAGTGGTCTGCGGTTTGCTTACCCCGTCACCTTCTGAAGCACATGCGGCCGATTCCCGCTTTGGGCTCCCACAAGTAAGCCGCTATCCTGGGAGGTCCAGGTTTTAGTGGAGAGGCCGCTTTTCATCTCTCAGGATAACTAACTGCTGGGACAAAGCCGCCAGGGCACACGGTAAGCGTGTGTTCAGTTTTTTGAGAAACTACCCAACACTTCTCCAGATCGCCTGTGTGACTCTCTATTCCCTTTCTCTGTGTCCCCAGTGGCGCTGACTGTGGTCGCCGCCTGGTTTGTGTCCTTGTCTCAGTTGCCCCGCCGGGGAGCAGCACTGCCCACTGTGGCTGTAGCTTGCATTTCCCTAGCAGCCGCTGGACCTCCTTACACAGCGATCAGGCTTCTCATCAGCAGCTTCAATCAACTGAGAAGCAAAGATATTGGAAAACACAGCGTCTCTGCTGAACATGGCAGGTCTCTGTATTTTCCTTGTCGTTGCTCCCTAAACCATACAGTGTGACAGCTACTTACACATCACTGGCATTGTATTAGGTAGTAACTATTCTAGAGCCGGTCAGGGTGGTGCATGACTGTAATCCCAGCACTCAGAAGGCTGAGGCAGGAGGATTGCCACAAGTTCAAGGCTGGCCTGGGCTACATAGTGAGTTTAGAGCCAGCCTGAACTACAAAGCGAGACCTTGTCTCAAAAACAAAAAGAAAAACAAAAAAACCCTAAGAATATAGATTGTCTCTCCAGTTATTTTAAAATGTTTTTCATTATTTCATAGTTTTCAGCATAGAAGTCCTGTAACACTTTTTTGTTACCTATATGTAAGGGGGGTTTTTTTGAGTAATTGTAAATGGTGTTATATTTCTATTTTCCATTTTCACGTACTCATTGCTGGTACAGAGATACACAATTTGATTATTGTGTGTTAATCTTATAACCTTGCTGAACTCATTGACATACTATATTAGGGTGTATTTTGGTAGATGCCTGGGAACTTTCTACATAAATAATCATGTCATCTGCAAAGCGGAACATTTTAAATGTCTCCTTTTCTGATCTGTATCCATTTTATTTTATTTTCACAGCTTATTGCTTTGGCAAGTATTTCCAACAGGAAATGCTCATCATTGCGAGAAGACAGCCTTACTTTTTTTTTTCTTTTGAGATAGAGTCTCACTATGAAGCCCAGGCTGGTCTTGAAGTCACTGTGCTCCTCCTGCTTCAGCCTCCCGAGTGCTGGGATTATAGATGTGCACCCCCATGCCCAGCTACTACTACTTTTCCTCCTCCTCCTCCTCCTCCTCCTCCTCCTCTTCCTCCTCCTCCTCCTTCTGTCTTAGGGGGAAAGCTTTCAGTATTTCACCATGAGATAATGTAAACTGTATATTTTAGAGGTAGATATTCATTATTAAGTGAGAAGTCCCCTGTATTGCTACTTTTTGTATTCTTTTTTGGTACCGGGGATCAAACTCGGGTACTTGTGCTTGTGCAGCAGGCAGCAAAACCACTGAGCTAAATCCCCGGGCCTATATTGCTACTTTTTAAAAATGTTTTTCCATGAACGTGTGGTGAATTTTTGTCAAATGATTTTCCTGTATTAGTTAACGTGATCATGTGATTTTTCTTCTTTAGCTGGTTATATGGTAGATTACTTTTTATGGTAGATTATACTGATTAATTTTCAAATATGAAACCAGCCTTATATGTCTGGAATAAAATCCACTTGGTCATGATGTATATAATTCTGTTCACTCAGTGCTGAATTCTAGCTGCTAATGTTAAGGATTTCAGCATCTGTATTCATCGGGGATACTGGTGTGTAATTTTCTTTTGTTGTACTAATCTTTGCTTGGTTTTGGTACTGGAATAATATAGCCCTCATAAAATAAGTTAGAAATGTGCCCTTTTCTTATGAATTTCATTTCTTTAGTATTCATAGTATTCATGAGGGTTATTTCATATTGGACAAGTTGTAGGTTTGTGCTTTCCAAAGAGTTTTCCATCTTTTCTAAGTTGTCAGATTTGCATGCTGGTTTCCCATAATATTCCCCTATTATCTTTTTGAGTCTCTGGGTCCACAGAGACATCCTTTGCCCCTTTCTGATATTGATAACTTGTGTCTTCTCTGTCTTTCCCTTCTGTTAGCTTGCTAAACATTTCTCAATTTCATTGACCTTTTGAAGGAAACAGCTTCTTGTTTATTGATTTTCTCCATTTCTGATTTAAGTATTATGTAGTTCAGACTGGTCTTGAACTCACTGGGCAGCTAGGCTGGGCTTGAGCTCACAGCAATCCTCCTGCTTCAGCCTCTTGAGTGCTGGAATTACAGGCGTGTGCCACTATGCCTGGCTTGACTTTCAACCTGTTATACAGACAGTTCCCAACTTAACAATTGTTTGATTTAAGGCTTTTCAACTTTACAATAGCATTGAAGCCATATGCATTCAATAGAAGCCATACTTCGATTTTGATCTTTTGGGCCCTGAATATGCAGTATGAGGCTCTCTCATGACCCGGGGCAGTGGCAGTAGGCACAGCTCCCATGAGCACCATGGTGACCACGTGATCCTTGACAGCACACCGAGAGGCTACGCTACAGTTTCCAGTGGGTGTTGTGTAGTAACTGCATTTTCAACTCATGATGTTTTCAATTATGATGGCTTTATTGGGACATAACCCCATTGTAAAGTGAGAAGCATCTGTATTTGAAACAGGTTTCTCACAAATGGTTGTATTTGAATCATTTAAAAAATCCACCCTGCCAATCTCTGTATTTTAATTGGTAAATTTGGTTCATCTGCATTTAGTGAAATTATTAATGTAATGGACCTTAAGCTTGCCATTTTATTTTTGTTCTATGTTTGGTATCTTTATTGTTAGTTTTACTTTTCTTTTCTTCTCCCTGCCTTCCTGTGGAACAACAAACTTTTCTTTTTAGGATTATCTCTTTGTATCACATTTTTAGTGGTTTTACAAATGTATTGCACTACACATATATAACTTATTACAGTGCACTAGTGTCGAAATTTTATGAGTTTGAGCAAGTATAGAAACCTTGCCTCCATTTGGTCCATTTACCCTCCGTTATATGGAATAAAATTGTCCTAAATATTTCCTCTAAATATATAGTATCAAGAACCACAACAGACACTGCTAAGTTTTTTGCTTCAATTAGCAGCAATATATTTCCCAATATATAAAATTCAGGAGGAAGTGGAAAATCTATTGCTTTTACCCATTTTTCCCCCTTTTCATTATTCATTGTTCAAAGTATTCTAAACATTCTTTTGTTGTTGCTATTATTACTTCCTTTCACCATCAAGAATTTCCTGTAGCCCATTCTTCTAGGGTAGGTCTACTGGCAACAGATTCTTACAGTTTTCTTGCATCTGAGGATGTCCTGGCTTCTCTTACCCTCCCGAAGGAGGTTTTCACAAGATCCAGGGTTATGGGATGCTGTTCTTTTCTTTCAGTGTCTGAAGCGTTGTTCCATTTCCTTCTGAGCACCATAGTTTCTGATGCAAACCTGCTGTCAATCCTCTGCTCGCACCCTTAGGTGTGGTACGGTTTCTTTCTCGCTGACATTCAAAGTTTTATTTTTAGTTTTATTATATGTCCTGCCATGATTTTCTTTGGACTTACCTTGTTTCTGGTTTCATCTGCTTCTTAAATCTGTAGAATTGCATCTTTTGCCCAATTCAGGAAGTTCTCATCTCATATTTCTTCTAATCTTTCTTCTGCCACACTTTCTCTTCTCCCTCTGGAAACCTGCTTACCATAATGTTAAGTCTGTGATGGTCCCAGTTTCCTGAAGCTCTGTTTTTTATCTCTGCTGTTCTTATTGGATGATTTCTATTGTTCTGCCTTCAAGTTCACTGCTTCTCTCCCTGCTCCTCCACTCTACTGTGGAGCCCATCCAGCCTGTTTGAAATTTCAGTTGTATTTTAAGCTCCCAGATTTCCATTTGCTTTTTATTTATATCTTTTATTTCTTTGCTGAAACTTTTGTGCCCATTTTTGTCCAGTGTGTTTGTAATCGCTGAAGCATTTTTATGCTAGCTGCTTTAAAGTCTGTGTGAGTTAATTCCAAGCTGTGTGCATCTCAGCATTGGCTGTTGAGTCTTCCTTCTCACTCCTCTTGAGATTTCCTGGATCTTGGTGAGTGATGGTTTCTCCATTGTGTTCTGGACATTTAGGGTACAATGTTCTGAGTGTACAGATCTTATTTCCCTTCTGCTTTGTCATGGGGGAGGGGAGCACTGTCTTGGCAGGTGGAGATGGAGCTCCTGCTTCCTTTTTAGTCTCTGCCTTGTTATGCCAATGGGAGGGAAAGTAGGCTCCTCAGTCCGGCTCCACTGACACCACCCTGCCTGGGTCCTCCTGGCCTGGGCAGGTATGGGGGCCATCACTGCCAGGGAGAGGAAGGTCCTGGACCCTCAGCAGCTTCCTGGCTGTGACCTCAGTTGGCATGGGTGGACATCCAGGAGGGGATAAGGAAGGAGAACAGGGCCCTGTTTTCTGTCTCCTGAGGTGGAAGTCTAAACTCCCACTTCCTTTGCTGATCACAGTGGGAGTGTGGTGCAGTTTCCCGAGATGATCAGGTGGTTATTGTCTAAAATTCTGGGTTGCTAGGCAGCCCTTTCACTAGCATTTTGGCTAGAGATAGCTGGGTTCCTGGGGACTTTTTCACACTTGTTGCTTTTCCTGGGCAGCAAGATTCTCCAGCCTCCATGTATACAGGGACATATATGAAGAAAAGAGAGGCTGAGTGCAGCACCATATGTCTGTCATCCCAGCACTCTGAGAGGCTGAGATGGGACAGTCACAAGTTCAAGCACAGCCTGGATGAGTTAGCAAGACAGTGTCTCAAAAAATAAATAAATAAATAATAAATTAAAACACTAGGGGTGTGTCTCAGTGCAAAGGCCCTGGATTCAATCCCCAGTACTGAAAAAGTGAACAAACAAAGGAATCCAGAGGTCCTAAAGTCCCTAGATAGTTTGCCTTCTCTCTACTCTTCCGAGTCTCCTCCTAAGTGGTTTGTTTTTTTGGTACCGGGGATCGAACTTGGGTTCTTGCGCTTGTGCAGCAAGCGGCAAAACCACTGAGCTAAATCTCCGGCCCTCCTTAGTGTTTTATATGTACAATGAATGTGGTTTCTGGCTGCTTTAGTGAGAGGAATAGGAAGGGATGCATCTGTTTCCTCTGGTCTGAAACTAGAACTCCAAGCACCTTTCCTCGAAGCCCTCTGAGGTTCCAGTTTCTTTTCGCCTCCATAATTTTAGATGAGAAGTCAGTGATGTTTCAGATCACGGAGTGTAACCCGCATCTCCGGGGCCTACGGTCGAGCTGTCTCTCCAGCTCTGGTTTCCAGCAGTTTTACTGTTATGTGCCTAGGTGTGGGTTTTTTATTCTTGCTTTTATCCTCCTTGGGGTTAGCTGAACTTCTTGGTTCAAAAATTGGGGAGATTTCTGGCCATTACTTTTTTGAAACATTTTTTCCTGACCCATTTTCTACAACTATTAAGGAAATTAAATTAGTGCCCAAAGAGGCTAAACTGGAAAACTTTACACCTAGATGTTTTAATTTGGCAATGAAAATGAAACAATGAAGGAAGAATAATACATGAACTCTTTCTGAAACCAGAGATGGAAGAAACACTGCCAGCTTTCATGAGACCAGCAAAATCCTGAGGCCAAAAACTGACAGACAAACAAAAACTACAGATCAGTATCTCTCAAGAACATAAATGAAGCCAGCTGTGGTAGTGCACGCCTGTCATCCCAGCACTTGGGAGGCTGAGGCAGGAGGATCACTGTGAGTTCAAGGCCAGCCTGGGCCACATAGAAAGTTCAAGGCCAGGGGCCAGGAATTTAGCTCAGTTGTTCCACCACTTGCCTTGCAAGTGCAAGGTTCCAAGTTTGATCCCCAGTATCAAAAAAAAAAGTTCAAGGCCACCTTGGACTATGTAGAGAAACCTTGACTTAAACAAAACAAAAAGAAACAAACAAAAAGAGAACATAAATGCAAACATTCTTAACAAAATATTAGCAAATTTAACCAAAAAATATGTTATAAGGATAATACATTAAGACCAAGTGAGATTTAGCTCTGAGATGTAATGTTGGTTTAACATTAAAACTTCCACCTGCCTCGCAAGTGCAAGGTCCTGAGTTTGATCCCCGGTACCAAAAAACAAAAAAACAAACAAAAACTTCAATCCATGCAATACATTAATTCAGAAAATAAAAGAGAAAAACCATGTGATCCTCTCAAAAGATAATTTTTTAAATAAATGTCAACTCATTCATGATATATTACTAGAAATAGAAGGGACCTTTCTCAACTGACAAAACACATCATGAAAACTCCACAGCTAGTCCCGTGTGGTAGAACAGACCTGTAATCCCAGCACTAGAGAGGCTGAGGCAGGAAGATCACTACAAATTTGAGGACAGCCTAAACTACATAGTGAGACCCTGTCTCAAACAATACTAAACCAAACCAAACCAAACCAAACACCCCACAGCTGACATATACTTAATAGTGGAATAGTAAACACTTCCTCCTAAGGCCAGGAAAACAGCAAAGATCACAGTCTCTATATGTTATACCAAAAGTCCCAATTGTGCAATAAGAAGTGGAAAGAGAAAGGGGGGGGGGCAGAGAGAACACCAGAAATGAATAAACTGTCTCTAAGTGGGGCATGATCGCTCAAACCTGTAATCCCAGACATGTAGGAGGAGGCTGAAGCAGGAAGATCGAGCATTTAAGGCCAGCCTAGGCAAATTAGCAAGACTGTCTCAAAGATTGACAGACAGAATGCATCTAGTCATAGGGAGCATCAGTTCATGTAGAAAATTGTACAGGAGCTGCAAAGCAACTGTAACAACTTCATAAATGAAACTAGCAAGACTGTAAGATACAAGATATATAGAATTGGTAATTGTGTATCTCTATACTACACCGCACTAGTAGCAAGCAAAACATTTAAAATTCCGTTTATAGTTCTAAAGGGCTTAGTAATAACAAACAACAAAAGAAAGAAATGAAAGAAGTTCTAAGATAATGGGCCAGAAGTCGTCTGATCATGGTTGGAAGACTCAATGTCCTTGAGAGGAGAGGTCCCTAAAGAGATCTCGAGGTGACAGAGTCCTGACTGGGATCACCCCACCCTGTGGAAATGCTCCCTTCATGGTAGCCAGCAGGAAGTGGAATTGAAGAAGAGAGCCAGAGAGAGCTTGGTCACTTGGGCACCATGAATTGCAAAGGAGGCTGGGAAATAGGGTGTTGGCAGCCAAGGGCCCAGCCGAGATTTTTATTACCAAAGAAGTGGAGGATATGATGTTTTCTCTGCTACAATTAACTCTCTGCTCTGTCAAGTACTGAGCTTCCCTAGAGGCTGGGGGCATGGGGACGGGAGGGATGACCTGGCCAAGACCTGGGAGCATAAGGTATGGGTTTATTCTTATGCTGGAACAGCCCAAGGTGGGTGGCTGAGTGGCAGAAGCTGGGTGGAGGACAGAGAGTCTGACTCCTTCTGAAGCAGCTAGGCTGGAGGATTTGGGGGAGACTGCCTGCTTAACAGAGAGGGAGCTGGTGTGTAAGGATGTGATGCCTGGAGCGGTGGTTGCCATTTCACAACACTTAGGACAAAATATTTGATATTTTAAAATCCAGGCAGAGTAAGACACTGAGTTTCTTGACTTGAGCCACTGGGATGAACCTGAACCTAGGACTTTTTAATCTCAGAAATTCTTGAGTAAACGTTATGGTTCAAACCACTCTGAGTTGGTGTTCTACTACTGATAGTGATAAAAGCACTCAAATGCATGCCTGTTCTTCTACTAGAAGATTCAACGGTTCTCCATTCTCTCCATGGTTCTTTTTTACCACAACAACCAAAAGCCTCAGCCCAGCTCTCGGAGGATCTAAACTTTCTAGTCATACTTTGTATCCTCAGTATGACATCTTCAGCTACCCCAGGACCTTTGTACATGCTGTACCTGGACCAACGTTCACAGAGCCTCAGGCAATGGCCTCTGGCGAGGCTCTCCCATCTTTCTCCCAAAGCTTTGTTTTGTCTGGAGTGATATGTTTACTTGCAGCCCCGTTTAGTGTCTGACTCCACAGCTGGCCTAGCTCTGCTTCTGAGGCTGCAAACCCCCAGCAAGGGCACAGTTGGCTCTCGCACAAATGGAAGTCTGTGAATAATTCTTTCACTGCCAGGGACTCTAAGGACGTCTCTAGCAGCAGTGAATACCATGGCTGCCCCATGGGTTTCTGTTACCTATGATCTGAAAATACTAAATGAAATATTCCAGAAATTTGTAGTTCATAAATTTTAAGTAGCTTTTATGATAGTACGTTGTTATAATTGTTCTTTTGTTATTGCTGTTTTCTTACAGAGCCGAAGTTTTTTTCTTTGGGACCGGAGATCAAACTCAGGACCTTGTGCTGGCCAGGCAGGCCCAGTGCCACTGAGCTACATCCTCAGCCCTCTTTTTGTTTTTTTGTGCAGCAGGAGGTTTTGTTTGTTTGTTTGTTTGTTTTTGTAACAGGGATTGAACTCGGGTCCTTGCACTTGTGCAGCAGGGGCCGAAACCACTGAGCTAAATCCCCAGCCCTCTTTCTGTTTTTTTGAGATAAGATCTTGCTATGTAGCCCAGGCTGACCTCGAACTTTGGGAGATCCTTCTGCCTCAGCCTCCCGAGTGCTGGGATGACAGGCGCAGGCCACCACACCCTGCGCGTGTTGTCACTACAGATCTCCTCTGATGGAATGTGAGGTCCGGAAAAGGTGTTGTGGAGACAGGTGATGCGTCTCCCTCCCTCCAGCCCCGTCCCAGTGGACCTTAGAATCAAAGTGCGGCCTGGGTCTGGGGGTCCAGGGAGGTGGTGGGGCCCCGCCCTCGGGCACTGATGAGAAAAGGTCTAGCGGTTAAAGGCGTCCTGCTCTGTGGCGGTGGAGTCCTCTCACCAGCCTGGGGGCAGGTGCCTGCAGGGGGGCCTCTCCCTGAAGGGCAGGAGGCCCTCTCCCTGAAGGGCAGGAGGCCACCGCACCCCGGTCCTCGCCCAGGCTGGCGGCTGCCGCTGGGGCCCCACCCTGTGTGTCCCCCCAGTGAGGTCCCCGCAACCCCTCTGGAAGAGGCCTGTGCCCGGAAACCTCCAGGCAGGAGGGAAGGCTGCGGGCGACAGATCCAGGACAGCACGCGTCTCTGCTTTCCAAACTTCCCATCCTGAGTGTTTGCTGCTTTGATGTGTGTGTGGGTTTTTTTGGTACCGGGGATCGAACTCAGAACCTTGAGCTTGCGAGGCAGGTGCAGGAACCACTGAGCTAAATCCCCGGCCCAGTTTGCTGCTTTGATAATGGGGGTGGGGACCCCAAAACCAAACCGCTGACGAAAGCCAGGGAGGGGGAGAGAATGGAGCCCAGCTGCCCCGTGATAGAAGCAAGGGAGGTGGGAGGGGCCTGGGAGAAGTGGGCAGGGCCTGGAGGTAAAGGGGGTGGAGCCTGGCTGTGATGGGGCGGAGCTTGGAAATGTGGCAGGAAGGGTCTAGGGGGAATGGGTTGAGAGTGGGAGGGGCCGAACCTGGATGGAAGGGAGGGGGTAGAGAAGATGAGGTGGGAGGGACCTGGGAAGGGGCGGGGCCTGGCAGAGGGGTGGAGAAACTGGGCATGGTCTTGATGGTGCCTGGGAAGGGCCTGGAGAAAGTCGGTGGGCGGGGCTTGTGGAGAGGGCGGGGCCAGGCGGAGGGTGCTTGGGGTGGGGGGGCCTGGTGTCACCGGAAGTGGGGCCAGAAGCCAACAGCTAGTCCCCATGTGCCTGCTGTGGGTCCTGGGCACAGAGTGAACCCTCGCACGGACGTCTCCCTCCCTATCCCCTCCCTGCCACCTGCCCCCAGCTCCTGAGGTTCCCGCTTGTCCCAGGGAGGGAACACAGCAGAGTGTCCCGTGCCACGCTGATATCTGTGCCCTGAGCCGGTCCCCACGGAGGTGGGCTGGGGGTGCTGAGCCCCTGCCTTGTCTCCTGGGATAGGTGGGGCTGTGGCCAGCAGGTGGGGACAATTTAGGCGGCCTGAGGTCTCCGGAGACCCCAGCCTGGGAGAGAGGCACAGGTCTCTTCCCCAGCAGGCCTCACCCTCTGGCCAGGGGTGCAGGTCGGGGGACTCTGCAGGGTCCTTGCACTGACAGCGACAAGACCTCAGCCTCTGTCCACATCCCTCAGGGAGAAGTGGATGTGCAGAGCCAAGGGACCATCTCAGCCCTAGGAGCAGCCTGGGCCTGGTCTCCTCATTCAGCCACGGGAACCATGCTGGCACTGAAATTCTGACGATTCAGAGAAAAAGTGAGCACTAAACCTGCAGCCCTGAGCTGCATGGATAAGGAGGCAGTGGGGGGTGACAAAGTACAGTGTGCAGGACTGGGCCAGGCCTGCCCCAGAGCTCTGAGCCGCACCCACAAGCTGAGCAGCAGTACAGGGGCGCTGCCCTGTTTCCCCTCAGCCGAAGGCACCTGAGCTAATTAGGGATGGTTGGAAAAAGTGCAGATACCCCCCAACCCAGAGACTTCAGGTCTGCACCTCCCTCCCCAGGCAGATTTAACAAGAGCAGCGGAGCCCCTAAGAGATCTGAATTGCAGATTTGTTGCCAGGTGGGCACGTGCCATGTCGGGGCTGGCGAGCGAGCCTGGAATGGGAAGGGGCAGCCTGGAAATTGTCCGACTCTGGGCTTTCTCCTGAGGCAGGGAAGCCCGTCCTGCTCCGAGGCCTTGCCAAGCTGGCACAGGAAACTAGTCCACCATCTCTCCTCGCTGGTGGCTTCTAGATACCCTCCGCTTGCACCCTCTGAGAGGAGTGACCCCCAGCCCCCCAGCTCCCAGCCTGTGATCTGGCCTGGGCCAGCCCCATGTGAACTCCGCTTGGGGTGGAACCACCAGCCTACCCTGCTGCCTTCAGGGAGCTGCCATCCCCCCAGGGGAGCTGCAGAGCCAGAGCAGGGGTTCCAGGCTGGCACAGCAGGTTTGCCAAGAGCCTGTGTTCTCCTGGATTCCCCAGTTAGGCCACAGCTCTCGGCTGCAGGAAGCCAGCCCGGGTTGTTTGTTTTGATCGCACAACCCCGGTGCAGGGGACCAGTGAGGACATCTGCTGTTTTGGCAGGGTCAGCACCCATGCCTGCCCTTTCTGGCAAGAGCCCCGATGGCCTCATGGGGAATTCCCCCGAGTGTGCAGCTGGGAGGCCCTCCTCAGTCCAGATGCTCCACTCCTTCCCTGCCAAGAGATGGGCCCGTGGCCCCGACTTGGTCACCAGCCTCCTCCGGGACAGGGAGAGCGCATTCTTCACCCCGGCATGGCCCCAAGCTCCTCGTGCTCCGGTCCAGTCCTCGCCGGGCCCTGCCTGGTCCTCCCTGGCTGCACCCCTTCTCTGAGCTCTCCCACTGACTGGCCATGGGGCTGTGTCCTGCTCAGAGCTCACAGAGCCCATTCCTGTTACTTCCAACCACAAAAACCCAAGCCGTTGGAACCTAAGCACCGGTCCTGGCTCTGCTCCGACTGGCTGCGGGACCCCAGGCAAGACAGCCCGCCTCTGGGCCTCTGTTTCTCCATCTGCGCTGACACCCCAGGGCCCTGGCAGCAGATGGGGTGGTGTGTCCACTGTCGTGGGCAGCGCTCACCTCTCTGTGAACTACTGTGCTTCACAGTTTTGACAATTTTATGAAAGTTGTGGATGCCTTCCCTAGACCAGCATCCCAATGCACGCGCGCGCACACACACACACACACACACACACACACACATACACACGCTTGATTACAGTTCCTAGAGGACTGGGAACAGCTTTCAGATGTCTCTCCTGACTTGAAGGTGATGCCCCTGGGTGTCTAGAACAGGTCACCACCCTCAGGATACATGGTCAGTGGTTGCGCCTGACATGGGGTGCCTTGATACCACCCTAAGAGGACAGCATTTGTGGCTGAGGCGGCTGTGTGTTCACCAATCCCTGGCTCACGAGTTTCCTCTCGGGCAGACAGCTGGACTGCATTTCCCAGCCTCCCTTGCAGTTATGTGGGGCCACATGACCAAGCCCTGGCCAATGGGCTGTGAGCTGGAAGGCAGTGCCCCCTTCCTCTACCCCTTTAGCCTACTCCACAAACATCCTTCTGCGATGCCCTCTGTATTCTCCTTCCCTACCACCTGACTATTGGATAGGAGGTGCTGGAGGATGACAGGGCCACCAAGCAAAGGAAACCGGGCCCCTGAATGACCAAGGGCACCCGACCTCACCCTTCCTTCCACCATCCTGCAGCAGACCATAGCAGGAACAAGAAATACACTTGGACTCGGGCCTCTTTGTTATATCCCTGTCATTAATACTTGCATCCAGGGAAGGTTCTTTTTTTTTGGTACCGGGGATCGAATATTCTTGTTGGAGAAAGAATCCACCTTAGAGGCCCTAGATGCTTACAAGCTGCCCTTCTACCTTTGGCCAAGAGTCCTGAAACTGGGGCAGTGTCCACTTCTGGCCGCTGAACCCCAAGACCTCGCAGGACCTTGACCTGCAGGAGTCTGGGGCTTGCCCCATGCCCTTGGTCCCCACCTTGCTGTCCTCGGGGCCTGGAGCTTGTGCGGAGTGTTGATCTCCCATGTATTTGGCCATTTCCAACATCAAAACCCAGGGCCTCGGCTCAGCTAGGCTCCATTTTTTCCAACTGGACACACAGCTCCCCGAGGACAGCACATGGCCTGGCTCCCTGCTGACTGCTGACCTGCCCCGGAGGTGCCAGGGCCTTGCAATCCACGTGGAAGGAAGCCCTTCTAGCTTCTTCCCAGAATCCCACTTGCCCAGGCCCTAGATTCCAGCCGCACAGAGTGGCCTCTGCCTACAGCTGGCTTCTGGTGTGAGCTGGAGCCAGGCTCCAGGAAAGCAGAGGCCAGGGTTGGACCCGGCTGCCCAGCGCCAGCCAGATACGGCACCCCAGGCCCAGCCCCTGCCCTGTTTCTCTGGAGACTGATTCAGGTTCATGCTCATTGCTTCCCTCGTGGGAAACCCTTTACACTCACCCTTTCTTCACCTAGCTAAATCTGTCTCCCAAGTATCAGCTACCAGACCAGTCAGCCCTTGCTTATCTGCCCAATAACAGCAACACCGCTGCTGGCTTTGGGCAGGGTCCAGAGCTAAGCTGTTTACCTCCTAAATCTCCCTGCTCCTGGAAGAGATGCTGCCACTGCCCCATTCTACAGATGGGGATGTTGAGTCCAAAGAGCCTCCCGCACCAGCCCCCAGGCCGCTGTGCAGGGTCCGGCTGGGCAGGTACAGTGGGGGAGCTGGGGCTCTGCCTGCCTGGCCTGGTTCTCCTAACCAGCAGCATGGGGAAGAGAGCGGCTGGGGGGAGCCCCCTCCTCTGCAGCTCCAGCTCAGAGTTGTCTTCCTCCTGCTCCTGTTCCCGGCATCAAATGCGCGGAGGCTGTGGGCCCAGCTTGGCTGAGTTTCTGCTCAGCCTCCCCAGCGAGCTCCGCATCTCTGAGGTTGTGTGCTCACTTTGCAAAACTGCAGAAATTTATAGCCCAAGTAATTGATCACAGTGCTTCTGCCTCCCTCCATCTCACTGGGTCTCCGAATTCCCTTCTCCACGCACTCCCTCTGCTTTTTCCTTCGAGTGCCATCTGTGGTGTGAGAGAGAAGGAAGCCAAAAAAAAGGGAGGGAGGGTTCTAGTCCCAGTTCTGCCAATTAGGAGTCACATGAACCTCAGTTTCCCCCATCCCTCCGCCAAGCGGAGGCACTGGTCGTAGCTGCTCACGGGGCACTGGGTGGGCACGTGTTCCCACACGGGGTGACTGCTCCTCGGAGCTGCCCTGGGAGCTGGGGGTGGGGCTGAGACTCGCTTCCCTGTCAGGGACACTGGGGCCCTGAGCCCCTGACTGGGCATCACAGAGGTGGTCAGTAGCAACCCCAGGGCTTGAACCCAGACCAAGCATGCCTCAAAGCCCAAACCATTAGGCCACACTGCCACCCCCAGACCCAGAGCCAATCAGAAAGGGGGTGACCCTTGCCCTTTCAGGGCCCAGTTTAAGCCTCCTTCCCTTCCTCCTGGGGCTACGAGGACAGGAGCAGAGACTGTGGGGACCAGGGATGCTTTGCAAGGTGCACAGTGCCACCAGGATGGGAGGAAATTTCTTCTTTGCGCTGCTCCTCCGTGCCTGCCTCGCTCCTGTGTCAACCATCTGGACAAAGCCTCCAACCTGCCAGGCTACAGGAAGCCACAGGACCCTCCAGGATGACCCCATCAAAGGGCTCCCAAGGGCACTGGCCCCTCCTGCAGCAGAGCCCTGTGGTGGTCTCGAGTGGGGCTGGGGTTGGTGCAGCAGCGGGGCGCCTGGGCCTGGCCCTGCAGCCTGAGCTGGGCCCTCTGTGCACCCCCTCTCCGGTGGCCAGTGCACCCCCTTCTTCCAGTCCTGGCAACAGTCCCAGGGGGAGTGTGGGAGCAGGCTCTGCTCCTCCCCTCCTCGGCCTGCTCCGTCTCTCCCCAGAGGTCTCTGTTTCTCCCACCTTCAGCGTGGGCAGGGCTTGCTGTCCCCAAGGCCAAGGACGGCCGCTGTCTCAAGGGCGCCTGCTGCCAGCAGCCTGCAGCGCCAGCCTCCCTCATTTTTCGGGGGGCTGCACGGGGCTGGGTTGGCCGCAGCTTGGGGAGGACTGGGGGGCACGTCGTGTCCCCCCTTTCTGGGCTCCAGCCCCTCTGGCTGCCAGCTCCCGCCTGGCTGGTAGAGACGAGAGCCGGCAGCAGCACGCAGAACAAACAGAATTTTTTTTTGCAACTAGAGGGGGAAGCACAGAGCTAAAAATAAAACGAAAAGATCAGTATCTGTCAGTCTGACAGCTGATTGGCTGCTCGGAGATGCATATAATTACCAGCCACTGGCGCAGGGTAGCAAAGCCGGAGAACCGCTGAGACGAGGTTAGGATTTAACCTTTAAATTCTGGAGCCACTGGAAAGCGAGGGGAGGACCACGGGCGTCGGTGCTAATGAGGCTGGGGGTGTGGACGGGGGGAGACGGGGTGCCGAGGCCGGGTCAGGCCGGGGGGCGCCCCCGGGAAGGCCCTGGAGCCCTGGCCCGGCAGCCTCCGCCGGCAGACCGGGGGCGCCTCTGATTGGGCGGCCCGGAGGGGGCGGCGGTCCCGCGCCCGCCCAGCTGCAGGTGGCGTCTTCCGGGAAGTGGGGTCCACCTGGGGAGGGGGTGCCGCCTGGAGCCGCGGGCCCCTCCCCGAAGGGCCTGCCCTGAGGTCCTCCCCGTTCCCACCCACATTCCTCCGCTTTTCCCTGCCTGGTGGCGTTTGCGACCCGGACCCGCCCCCTCCTTCCTTCACCGCGAGTCACCCCTTCCCTGGCTGTTTCCTGCCCCCCCCTCCCCGGGGGAGGGCACTTGGCACCTCAGGCTCGTCCTAGGTCCCCAGAGAGGATCAGAAATGCTGGGCTGGAGGGATGCTGGACATTCTTGGAACCTCAGTTTCTTCCTCTGCAAAATGGGGGAGCAGGCGGCCAGGTGGGCGGCTCTGGAGCAGCCAGGAGTTGCCCTCTGTCCCGAGCTGATCGTCCCACGCGTGCGCTGGGAGGAAGAGCTCCTGCCCACCCCCGGTGACACTGGGGGCCAGGGAGGAGCCAGGGAGGCGGAGGGGACTTCTCGCCGCTCCTGCATCCACCTCTCGCTGCCTTCCAGGCCTTGCCCGGGCCATGGGCTCCGCCTGGAGCACCCTCCCCCTTCCTCACCCCTTCCTGCCAATCTCTTCGGCTGGTTCTAGGTTTCTGTTTGGTTTGGTTTTTGAAACAGAATCTGGCTGTGTAGCCCAGGCTGGTCTCAAACTTGCAGCAATCCTCCTGCCTCAGCCTGCCAAGTGCTGGAATTATAGACGTGTGCCACCACACCCGGCTGCCTCTGGGTTTCTGACCTGTGTGCTCCGGCCCTGATCGTCTGCCTTGTGCCCAAGACTGTGAGCCCCACGAGGTCAGGAACCCCTGGGTCTGGTTCACAGCCTCATTTGGGGGAACCGTTTCTCCCCGAATGCCCGGCCTTGCCTTGGCTCAGCAGTGACGCCCAGGGGACGTTGCCCTGTGTGTCACGCACGAGGAGAGACAGTGGCAGGTTACAAGACAGGAGTGAGTGGCTGCCCCTGGCGTCCCCTCCTCTAAGAACCTTTCAGGGTCCAACTGGCCTTGAGGGGAAGGGGGACAGAGCTGCCACTCAGCACCAGGACCCAGGAAGCCTGGGGGACCTGCAGGAGCTCACACGGGGCTCTTGGGAGGATGCAGGGAGCGAGAGGCAGCCGGCCCCGGAGCCTCGGCCTGGCACCCAGAGCAGAGCGGAGTGGGGTGCTGTGCTTGGTGGCAAAGGACCCAACTTGGTGCCTTTTTGAGGATTTCAGGAGTATTCAGTCCTCGGCTGCTCTGTGATTTCTGGCGTTTCCTTTGGACCCGATGTGGCCTTCAGGTTGTCCTGCTAACAATGACAACAGCAGCAGTGGAAACAGCTCCCGCCAGCCAGGCACTACCCTGGCCTGGTGCTGCCCTCGGCCATGGAGTAGGTGCCACCCTGTGTCACCACCAACCCCAGAGAGCCCGCCTCAGCCTCAGGGGGTCTGTCCCTGGAGCTGGGGTCTGAACCCGGCCACCGTCCCCTCCTGGTAGGCAGTGAGCCAGGTAAGGGCCTTCTCTGGTCTGTCCTGTTTTCTCCTGAGTCCTAGCACCCGAGCCAGCCCTGCACATTTCAGATGAGGAGCCTGAGGGTCAGGCAGTTGAGAGCACCAGGTTTGTCTTGTCCAACTTTTTGTTTGTTTTCTAAGACAAGGTCTCACTGTGTATTCCAGGCTGGGCTCAAACTCATGACGATCTTCCTGCCTCAGCCTCCTGAGCGCTAGGTTACAGGCGTGCACCACCACCCCTAGCTCTCATCCAACCTTTGACTCCAACGTCACAACACTGCGGCAGCACCCCTTCCCTAGGAAGCCTCTGAGTCTTCTGCTCATTGAGCAAAGCAGTCCACATCTTCCTTCTATACCCCCTTGCTTGCCTGAGACCCGGATGGAAACTGGCCTGAGGTAGCTCAGTCTTTTGGAAGTTCACACTTCCGGTCCGGCCCATCCGAGCGTGCTTTTACTGTGTGACTGATTCCGATTCACGGTCCTTGTCCCCGTGACTCCCGTGTGCGCCTGATTGTGGTGCGGTGACCTACTGTGTGATCACCTGCCCGGGTCGCTCCTGCACGCCCATGACACCTGCTGTGCTCTCAGATGGGGTCCCCCTCTTTGGGGGCCAGATGCGTGGTGGCAGATGTCCCCACGAAACCAGAGACCTAGTGCCTAAGTGCCTAGTGCTCTACCCCGAGTAACCGTGGGGACCTCATGGATGCCTCTGAGCTTGGCTGCCCCACGGGGATGTGGACACGGGTTGTTGCGGGTCTGGCGGAGTGGGAAAGTGTGGCACCCGTAGGGAGAGGTTCTGAGATATGTGTCATCAGGCGATGTCGCTGCAGCCCGCAGTGTCCTCACACAGACTCAGGTGGCCGTGACATCACTGGTCAGGCTCCTATGGGACCGCACTAGGTGAGCCACGTCGGTGGCTGTAACGTCACCTGTGATGCACGTGGCTGTCACTGCTGCCTGGTGCCAGGCGAAGCCTGAGCAAAGGGTTTTGGGTTGGCTCGGTTTCCTGTGTCTTCAGCAAACATCTGCTCATCTTCTTCGTGGATTCTGCAGACGAAATCCCTTAAGAGTCCCCTCTAAGAGGTTGGAGCACCTGTTATGTTCTGGGATCCACTGTGCATGGGGCGGAAGTGGAGAGGGCCATGGCCTGGGGGCAGGGCCTTTTTTTTTTTTTTTTTTTAATACATTTTCCATCAAGCGCAAGGACCCGAGTACCAAAAAAAAAAAAACATTTTCCACTAATAATCTGCAGTCCTTATCCTTGTACTTTAATGTTGGTTTTTGTTTGCTAGCTTGTCTGCTCTGTGGTACTAGGGATTAAACCCAGACCCTTTGCACTGAACTACGACCCCAGCTCCATTTTATTTTTTGAAACAGGGTCTTGCTAAGTTACTAGATTGCCCAGGCTGGGCTCCAACTTTCAGTCCTCCTGCTTCAGCCTCCCAGAGTGCTGGGATTACAGATCTGCACTGGCCTGGTTTTTGTTGCTGTTGTTGATGTTGTTGTTTTGAAACAGGGTCAGGGCCTTGCTAAGTCTCTTAAGTCCCCCTGGCTGCCCTCAAATTTGCGATCCCCCTACCTTAGCCTCTTGAATGCTGGGACTACAGCTGTGCCCCACCACGCCTGGCTTAGTTGATTTTTAAGTGTCTGAGTTTGGCCTGGTGTGCACATCTGTAATCCTAGCACCCTAGCAGATGGAGGCAGGAGGATTGCAAGTTCAAGCTCAGCCTGGGCAACTTAGCAAGATCCTGCCTAAAAGAGAAGCTCTGGGTTTGTAGCTCTGTGTGAAGGCCCTGGATTAAAAAAAAGATAGAAATAGAGGGCCAGCGATTTAGCTCAGTGGTTTCGCCACCTGCTGCGCAAGTGCAAGGATCCGAGTTCGATCTCCGGTACCAAAAAAAAAAAAAAAGAAAGAAATAGAAAGTCTGCCCAAACACCAAGCGGCACCAGAGCGCCCACCTGCCGCATGCTTGGCATTGTGTTCAGCCCAGAAATCCAGACAGTGATGCCCCTGCTGTGGCCACAGGTGCGCCCTGCACCTCTGCACCTGCCCGGGAGGGCTTCGGATCCCAGGGCACCCAGACCAGTGCAGGATGGAGGTGCTTCGGAGGCTGTGGGCCCGCCCTGTCCCTGCTGAGCTCGGCCTAGTGATGCCTTCAGACTTCAGTCTGCCTCTGGGCACAGGGCAAGCTCTCAGGACACAGCTAGGAACCAGTCGTGGTCCCCGCCCGGAGAGGGGATCATTTAGGGCCAGTCTTGGGCATAACGGTCCAGCGCGAGGAGATCTGCGCCCATTGGCTGAGCTTGGTGTGGATCTCGAAGCAGAGTCCCCCTGAAGCTGTACCAGACCCCCAGAGGGCTTGTCCCTCCCCAGGGTGTCCTGTCCCACCTGGAAGGGGACCGAGGGCCTCAGGACCAGGACGGAGGAGACACGGCTAGGGGTCAGGGGCTCCAAGGCCGCCACCCCCAGCTCATGGTGGGTGGAGGAAGCCGTGGACCCTGTCAGGGGCTGCGTGTGGCAGATGTCAGCCCGTGGCATGTGAAACCCCAACCCGCCCCAGGCCCGGCTGTTCCTCCGCTCCTTCAGGTTTCCATGAGAATTTGAGGGTGAATGGGACTTCTCGGCAAACCTTGGAACAAGAGCCCGCGCTGTTCCCAAGGACAGGCTTCGTGGGGGCTGAGCAGCGAGCCAGGACCCAGGGGGGCCCCTGTGTGGTCAGCAGGGCGGGTGGGGGTCAGGAAACCCTGCCTCCTCCTCCTCCTCCTCCGCTTCCTCCTCGCCACTGCTGGGGATGAAACCCAGGGCCCCTCACACGTTAGGTAAGCACTCTAGCGCTGAGCCACATCCCCATTTTAAAGGAGAGATACATCGGGCACCATGGCGTTTGCCTCTAATTCCACCTACTGGGGAGGCTGAAGCCAGAGGACTGCAAGTTTGAGGCCAGCCTGGGCAATTTAGCAAGACCCTGTCTCCACCTAGAGGGCAAAGGGCGGTGTGTAGCTGGGTGGGGGAGCACTGACTTACAGGAGGAGGCCCTGGGTTCCATCCCCAGCACGGCAAACAAACACAAGGCAGCAGGTAAGACAGCAGGTGCCACTGCCCAGTGGATTCAGTGCCCCTCCTGCAGTAAGTCAGATTCCTAGCTAACTCTTCTCTTCATTCCACCCAGGCCTGGAGAACTCGCTCCTGCTTCTATTGCCTGAAGGGTTGTGTTCACCCAACAAGGGGCCCTCGGAGGTGCCCCAGGAACCCCACATAGGGAACCACTGTGCTGAGCCAGTTGGCTGGGGGCGAGGCTCTTTGACAGTCCCTGTGGCCTTGTCCCCCTCCCGCCTCAAAGTCCTCCCACAGCAGGTGCTCAGGTGCATCCGGTGTCTGTGGGGTCATCCTGACTCTGCCCTTTGCTGCCGTGTGACCTTGGGTAGCTGACGTTCCCTCTCTGAACCCTCTCTCTCCCTCCACCAACTCTCCTAGGTCACAAGTGCTCTGGAGGAGCTGGGTGACTATCGTTGCTGTCACCTCCTGTTCAGGTCCCCTGGGTTCCTCCCGGCACTCACATGGCGCTCTGGCCAGAGGGAGCCAGGCCCCAGCATGCCCAGGCCGGGAAAGACAAGCGACAGGAGGGTAGAATTATATTTTTAATACAGAAAAAGGCCCCTGCCTTCAAGTGAGCAGAAAGATTCCTGTCCCTGCCCCCACGCAGCCCCAGAGGCCTGAAGGAATGTGGTTTTCTCCACACTGCCTTCCCTCGAAGAAACGGGTAGATTCGCTCTCAAAAAGTTGCCCGTGAAATGAAGTTTTCTGGGTCCAATGGTGTTTTCCAGTCGCTTGCGTCTTAAGACTGCAGAGGCTCTGAGGCCCTGGTGCTCAGGGGGCTGCAGCATCCAGGGGCCAGAGGACCCCAGGTCCAGGAGACCCTGGGGGCCCTGGGGCCCACAGGCCAGCGGGCTCCTTCTCTGACGAGCTCCACACTGCGGAGACTGCAACTCCATGGCGGCCCCCACATGGCTGAGGTCCGTGGGCGACCATGGGTCCCCCGGGATCCTGACTGAGACCAGGCTGTGTGTGGACAAGCCGGGCACTCTGCTGGGAAAGGAGGTGAGAGAGAGGGTCCTGTGGTGGCCAACCAGCCATCCTGTCTCTGTCCAAAGCCCCTGGTCCCACTATGGACATTAGGCTATATTTCCGGGTTTATATTGGGCACAGTAGTTTCCAGTACTCTCGGTAGGAGCTGCGGTGGCAGTTTGGCTGTGTGTTCCACAGAGTTCTGTAAGGCTCTGACACCAGAATTCCATAGTCAAAGCCTCCTGAGAAACGCTAGGTTAAGAGACTAGCTCCAGCCAGGTGTGGTGGTGGACGCCTGTCATCCCAGCACTCAGGAGGCTGAGGCAGGAGGATCACCTTGAGTTTGAGGCCAGCCTGGGCTACATGGTGAGTTCAAGGCCAACCTCAACTACATAGTAAGACCCTGTCTCAAAAAAACAAAACTGGCCGGGGATTTAGCTCAGTGGTTCCATCGCTTGCCAAGCAAGTGCAAGGACCCAAGTTCAATTCCTGGTACCAAAAAAAAAAAACAAAACCCAAAAACCAACCAAACAAAAACACACAATAAGCATTTGTTAGCTCATAGTTTCTGTGGGTCAAAAATGCCAATATGCCCCCTGGCAGTGGCCACGCTGTGGTATCTCTTGAAGTTGCAGTCAAGATGTCGCTGTGGTTACATTCATCAGGAGGCTTTACTGAAGATGGAAGATGTCCTGCCCAAATGTCATGCTCAGGGGCTGCGTCCCTTGCCACATGGACCTCTGCTTGAGTTTCTTCCCAAGAAGGCAGCTGGCTTGGCCCAGAGTGAGAAATACATAGAAGAAGACTGAAGCCACCGTACCTTTTATGATCTAGCCTTGGACAGCACTATAGTTGTTTCCTGAGTATCCGATTGGTCACACAAGTCATTTGTATAGCCAATAGGATACTGGTATATTTGCATAACCAATGGGAAGCTCTCCTCTATTCATTATGGGCAGAACCATCACTTGACAGATTCTTGGCCTCATTTACATGGTTGGTTTCTCAGCCTTTGGTGAGTAAAGTTGGTTGTCTTTGATGTGAAGAGGCTCTGAAGGATGGATGTGTCAGCCCCATCAACCCCATGTGAACAACGACAATAATAATAATGCAGCCCTATTTCTTGAGTACTTGCTCTGTACTGCATCACAAGCAGGCTTCACCCTAATCAG